>NW_009954705.1:1229603-1291565 GCF_000747805.2 Chaetura pelagica | reverse complement strand
TCCGGCTGAGCTTGGGGTCACTTCAGAGGCTGGTGTCAATGAAGCCAAAGGAAGTGGTTTGCCCACTGATTTCAGTACCTCTGGGAACACAACCGAGATAATACCATTTAAAGCTCATGTTCCAAGACATCCTAATGTTTGGAGATTTGCAAGTAATCCTATTATTGTGTGAGGAGAAGGGCCATCAAGAGGAAAAGAGATTAGAGTCTTGTCCTTACATCCCACAGCCCTCTGAATCAAACTATGGAGTAATTCTTGTTGCAAACCTGAACCCCAGTGAGCCAACTATATCCCTGCTTGTGCACTTTCAGCAAAATGCCCCAAAAGATTAAGGGTTCTGACATGGGAATAGGAGCCTGGACCCAGAACAGCAGTCCCCAAGCCCCCAGCTCAGCTGTGCCAAAAGCTCACCTCAGGGTTTTCTCAGGAAGGCACACTCAGGAGGATGTCTCCCTCCAAAGGGCCTTGGCTGCATCTCTGTTCTGAAGACTGTCCATGTTTGACTTTGCATGAGACACAGCAGCACCTCCTCCAGTGTGTGGTTGTTGGTTATGGATGCTCAGCAGGCAGCATGTCCGTGCAGGGCCCACCCTGTGGGGATTCACTCACATCCCCCCTGGTGAGGAGCCTGGCCAGACTCAGTGCTCTGGCACCCTTGGGAAGGGTGCCTGGGCAGGAGGGAGGGAGAGAGCCTGGCTCTGCAGCAGCATGTACAGGGAAGAGGGACAGTCACAGGACAAGAAGAAAGGCAAGAGGGGGCTAGAGCATGGCTGGGCAGCTAGGCTGCTTTCCAGTAGCAGTGAGAAGGCAATTTCCAACCAGTGTTGCATGTGTCACATTAAACTGTCATTGGCCGTAACATGAAAGCATTGGATGAAGGCACTGGGGAAGAGTGGCAGTCCCTTCCAACAGCAGCTGTATTTCAAACACAAACTGCCCTTGCTTCTGGTTGGAAGGGCTTACAGCCCCACCCACACCAAGCACTGTGTAGGGCCATAGAGGTAGGTGCCTTAAGCATCCTGAGACAAAAAGCTGGTGCTTTAGTTTGAGGGGGCTGGGACACCTACTCTGTGGGCACATCCTTCTCAACTCATCCCACCAGGCTCCTTCTCCAGCTCTCAGAGAGAAATAGGCCCTTTCAGATGTTTTATTTTGGGCTGAGGTGAGCCACAAACTAGTGGACTTGTCCATCCATGGACCCCACAAATCCTCACCTCATCAGAGGTAGCCCCCACCCAGGGTGCCCCGAAAATGATGTGCTGGTACTCCCGAGTCACCACATTTCTAGGGTTGGCAGCCTTGGCAGAGCACAGCTCCAACACCAGATCCCACTGGCTGTGGTGGTACTGGACACCTGCACCCATGAGAGACATGACAACATGTGCCATGGACCAGCATTTTCTCCCAGTGAAAAGACAACAGAAGTCTGAGTTCCTCTGCCCCCTGGCTCCATCCCTCTTCTCCTCTGTTTGTCTGAAGGACTCCTTTCTGCAGGGAGAGCCTATGGATGAGAAAAAGGATATTGAGCCGGTGGAAAGCAAAAAACAAAGACTTCCCAGTGTCACCAGCAGTGAGAGCTTCGCGAGCTCTGGGTTCCAGGAAGAGAAAAGTCTGAGTGATGTGGAGGAGGACGAGGAGGGTAGGTATTAATTCCTTCCTGTCCTTACACAGTCTGTGATATTTTTACAACGTACTGTGCATCCCTGAAATTTTTTTCCTCATTTATCACCCTAATAAACATCCGTGGGAGACGCTCACAGGGTCATGTCCAGAGGGTAGAAGATTTAAAAAAAGATTATTTCCAGGGTTACTAAATCTGACAGGAAAATGTGTGATTGTTTCTTCTGACTGCTCCTTATCTTCGGGCAAAATGCAGCAGTGTCCAAAGCATGGGGTATAAAGCAAGCACTGTTTTTGTTTCCAGTGACAGTGGGTTGACCTTCGAATATTACTCTACAAAGTCTGACTCTGTGGGAGCAATAGGGTCAGTGATAAGGTCAGGGGAGGGGGGTGAAGTACCTGCCTTGTGAGCAAGCTTTGTAACAAAATGTGTTCTTCACCTTCATAGATGCTGATGAGCTTTACAAGTTGCCCCTCACTATGGAGGACCTGATCTCCTACAGCTTTCAGGTGGCCAGAGGCATGGAGTTTCTCTCCTCCAGAAAGGCGAGTTTTGTGCTGAGGATTTTTCCCTGCAGAAGGATGGGATTCAGAGGTGAAATCATGTCTACGTTTTAGTGACACCTTCCTTGGGAGAGCTCCCAAAGGAAGAGCTGTTTTCCTCTTGGCGTTATAAATATAATCATATGTTTATCCAAGTCTCCATAGTCCATAAACACAGGATCATGGCTGAAGGTGGTATGTCAAGCTCATTCATTCAGGGAAGATCTTTTGGGTGTGGTGGGGGTTTTTTGTTCATTTCAACAGAAGCAGGTAGGGAGCGCCATATGAATCAGCGTTTTCCCTGCAAATGTCAAGAGGCCTAAAAATGTGTCATGTTCTAGACTTGGGAAGTTCGAGGGGTTTTAGGAATTGCTGATGTTTACAGTAGCTTCATGTAAAGTGTAGTCACCTTGCTCCCCCCAATATTAAATTGAAGATGATGGTGATGATAATGATGATAATAATAATAATAATTTTAAAAGGATATGAGAGACAGGAAATTTGTCTGCAGGATTAAGGAAATGCAGTTTGATTGTGAAACTGTTTATTATAGTGCATTCATCGTGACCTGGCAGCCAGAAACATCCTTTTATCTGAGAACAATGTCGTGAAGATCTGTGATTTTGGCCTCGCAAGAGATATTTATAAGAATCCTGATTATGTGAGAAAAGGAGATGTAAGTCAAGATGCTGTTTATTTACCCAGATGTTTATAACATATCATTTCAAACTGTCCACCAAAATGGTCTGGAGACATTCACATTTCCTGAACTTAAAAGTGTTTGAAAGCGATCACAGTTTTTATGTGAAGATGAGCAATCCGTGCGCATCCTGGGTCTGGAAAACATTTCTGTCCTCAGTTGTAGGGCTTGGATGTGCTAAGAGTTTCACAGCTCTGCCCTGTTAACACTTTAGCTGTTTTTTAGACATGTTTCTCGGCTGGCTCAGCATATCACCCTTACTCAGTAAACTTCCTTCAAGGAACCCAGTCCCTCCAGAACAAGGAGCGTGTCCCCCGCCGTGCACCCACCTCAGAGCCAAGCGCCGCTTGAGGGGCCTCAAGGAGCTGAGCTGGACTCACTGCCTGCAGCACTACTGGGGTTTTTTTGCTTCTGCTGCAAACAGGAGGGAGCAAGCCCCCAGCCAGGCCTGCTGTGAAGGCTGGGCAGCAAATTGCCTGTGCCTGGCAGATGCCGTGGGAATTTGGTGTGGGCATTGGGAGTTTCCTTCTGGAGGTCTCACCCACCTGCCAACTATTCCCTCACCCATAATTAGCTTTCAAGACTTACAGCAATATATATATCAGCTGGGAAACATTGTTCCCCTAACTTGGGTACTACTCAGGAGAACATAACAGGCCGTGCTGAGGGAGTTTCAAGGGCTGCTGATACAATCCTACAATTCAGACTCTGAAAATCTCCCCCAGAACATCTCTGACACTATCATGGAATGATTTGTGCTTGGGTGCAAGGCTGTCTCCACTGACTCTAGGATGTCAGCAAGAGACCTCTGCTCTTGCTTATCCCCCCATCCCTGTAAAGAAAAGGTCTGGTCACTCTGGTTACAGATTGCCAATGTCTGGTGTTTTCTGCCACACACATTTTAAAAGCAGGCATTTATTCCAACAATTTATTAAGAAAGTGTCTGAATTGAGTGTGGGTTTATCTTGACTGCCTGTAAGGAAATCCCACAGGTTCCTGTTTGAATGGTAATTATTTACATAACAATATATAGTTGATTCATCTATGATTAAATTCTTCTAGGCTTTGAAAATAATAGTCAGGTTTGTCCCTTTTGCTCCAGGCTCGACTTCCTCTCAAGTGGATGGCTCCAGAATCCATATTTGATAAAATCTACAATACAAAAAGTGACGTGTGGTCCTACGGGGTCTTGCTGTGGGAGATATTTTCCTTGGGTACGTTAACTCTGCAGCCCAGGAGCTGGACTTCAGCCTGGGGGAAAAACGTCTATTACCTTCAATGAGCTTTTGCCAAGTCTTTAATAAGGAAAGACCTAAATCACACAGAGCTGGGGTGGGGGTAGTGGGGAGAACTGTATGTGTCACACCCTTGTGAGATGGAAGTTTTGGTGCTTTTGAGAGCAGTGAAAGCTGATTTGCCAGGCTGAAAGCCTTAATGGATAGCACAGTTATCAGAGAACTTTACCACCTATTTCTGCCATGTGCAAAACTTAAGCTTCCCTCTTCTCTCTGTAGAAACCCTCACGAGAGATGCAGGGCAGCATGGCTGGAGCAGACTTGGTGCTCAGTCTGACTGATGGCACAAACCAGGGAAATTGGGCAGATTTTAAAGTTTTTTAATTGAATGTGGAACCCTGTGGGATAACTCAGAGCTGTAGGCCTAAGCTGGCAGGTGCCAGGGACTGAGGCATCTCCTCCTGTGCCACAGACAGCATCCGAGACACCGAGTGCCGTGGGCTGGGTGCTCCCTCTAAAGCTTCTGACTTCTCTCATCTGAGCAGGGGAGCTGAACACACAGAGAGATTGTTGCATGTCTCAAACTGTGTCACCCCCCTTTCCAGCTTGAAAACAGGCATTCCACCCAGCCCAGGAGGGACCCAGCACCTCCCTTACCCTGGCTGCTGGACGCAGCAGGCAAACAAGCATCTGCACAGATGCCACTGGATGAACTAGAGCATGCAATCCAAAATTAAACCCAGTGAAGCTTTCCCCCCCCACCCCCTTTCTTTCATGTGGAAAAGGCAGGATACAAGATGTACACTGAGTGGGAACAACAATGACCGTCAGAATAGAAGAATCTTAATTGGGTTCAACACAGAGGCTGACAAAAGAGGCAAACAGCAGAGGAAACAATACTATACAATTCTCAGGACAATCAATCATTTATTAGTTTAAATACGTGTTGTTGGTCAGGCTGCCAACTCTTGTGATTTTATGGTCAGCCTCATAATACCTGCCATTTTTTTCTAAAAGCCCCAGATCCTTGAACCTGGCAACTGTTTGACTCTCTGAAAGTTGTTGTGGTGTTTGGTTTTTTTTTCCCTTTCATCTTCCCTTTTCCTGATGTTTTCTTGTCTACTGGAAAAAAAGCACAATCAGGCTGCATCATAAAAACAGAGAAGCTACAAAAATAATGCAAATGTACTTTGATCTGATTAAAAAACATTATTTTATTATTTTCAGGGTGGTTTTGAGCATTTGGGGTTTGTTAATACTGTGCTCACTAGAATTTGGGGTCCAAACCAGTAGAGGGATCAGACTTTCCTTGAGGGATACTTTTCAAGTCTGATTCATGTGTGGTTTTTTGCATTCAGGCCAGGTAAGCACCACCAATAGTGCTGGGTTTTATCCTGACCCCTCCAAGGACCAGGGCTTGGAGCACTATCAGCAGCAGTTCCCTGCCTGTGGCAGCTGGCAGGGGCCAGACCCCTCAGTGGGGGAGGCCCCCAGGCTCCCAGCTCTGCAAGCATCTGCTGCACACCCTGAGTGTTGGAGGGGGATGTGTAGGGCCAAGGTTAGGTCACAGGTAACCAACTCAAGGCATCTGTGACCCAGTTCTCTCAATATTACCTCTAGGTGCCTCTCCTTACCCTGGAGTCCAAATAGATGAGGAGTTCTGCAGCAAACTAAAGGAAGGCACAAGAATGCGAGCCCCGGAGCAAGCAACTGAGGAGATGTAAGATGCCCTTCTCTGCTCACCCTGTGCACCCCTGCCCTCCTGGGCTGCCTTGCAGATGAGTCTCCATGATGTACGAGTCTCCATGAAAAAATAGCCCATGCCAACATAAGGAAAAACAACCTCATGCTGCCTTGTATCCTGCTGCTGTCATCAGTACCTTCTTGTGTTCCCACCTCCTCGGCCCTCTGGTCCTCCCTTGGGGTAGGAGAGAGTGAGGAGAGACATGGACCCGAGCCCAGGACACCACTGGAGCTGGGCTCCAAGGGGAGCTGAGCTAGCAACCCAGAGGAAGAAGGTCATTCATTCCTCTCCGGGATTAATATTTACCGACATATACACAGATTAGTGCTGGAGGAATGTGATATTATTAACATCGCCTGGGCTAAGGAAGCGACAGCAAAGGCTTCCTTGCAAACACTCGCGTGATGAGGATCCACCCTTTCCCGGAGACAGTGTCTGATGACAGAGGAAGGTGACAGGGACTTGCAGCCTCCCAGCTTGTGCTGCCTGTAGGGTTTATCTGAGACCCTCCGCTGCGACCTTGGCTGTCACTCCCCTGTCCCCTGTCTTTAGGTGCAGCCTCCAACTTCTGCTGCTTGGTCAACACTTTTTGGGAGGCCTGTGAGAGGTGGTGGCAAGTGAGACCCTGAGTTTGCAGCCCCTCTGCCATGGGAGTGGGATGCACCCTGCCTGGGAAGGCACCTGCAGCACAGTGAACATGGAACATGCAACCCGTGGCAAAAATTATTTAGGAGCATAAACATTTTCAGGATATTTTACCTCTGGAGGCAAAATCAAGTATGTGTAGACATCGTTAGTGCCTTTTTGAGTGCTATGTCATGACTCTAAATAGCAACACTTAAAAAAACATAGTTCTGGAAGAAGAAAAAGGATGCAAGCCAGCCATGCCTATCTGGGAGTATTACCCCCTCGCTAATTTTATTATCCTAGTGACAGTAGATAAGAGCTTTTTTTTTCTTTCTCTTCCACATATTTATTGCAGGAAGGAAAGCTTGGCTCAACCAATACGAGGAAGTGACACATTCATAAAAGTCATCTTAGGATGCCTTAACTTAAACATTGCCAGTTAATAGACGTGTTTAATACTTTAGCTTTAATGCTTAATTAGGAATAATAAAAAAATCCAAGAAGTATGACTAATTGGCTAAATTATTCTTCTGATGTGGTCTTCCCAGTGTCTTGCAGAAAGGTGTTTTTCCTTTTCTGTGGCAAGTTTACTCTTTTAGTAAGAGGGTGTTGGAGAACATCTCTGTAAGATCAGGTGGGCTCAGGAGTTGCCTCTATCAATGACAAGACGCCAGAGCCTACGCTGCCTTGGATCAAAGTGAGGTGTAACCCTACCATGTGCTCATTTTGCTTTTGTCCTCACAGCTACCAAATCATGCTGGACTGCTGGCGAAGCAATCCCAGTGACAGACCAAGGTTCTCTGAGCTGGTGAAAAAGCTGGGTGACCTGCTTCAAGCAAATGTCCAACAGGTAAGAATGTCACGATGGTTTGCTGCCACCAAGGCAGGGGTGACTGCACAGGCCTAGGAATAAAATGCTTTGATTTCTTGTATGTGTTTAGGAAGGCAAAGACTACATACCCCTCAACACGATATTTACAGTGGAAAGTGGGTTTCCCCCTGCATCTGATCCCCTGTGCAATGACAAATTTTCTGTTACAAGCTCAAGTTGTGGAAGCACTGAAAATGTCAGGTGAGACTTGCAAGATTAAGACAGAGTTTGTTTGTTGGGTTTGTAACTTGCTGCATAGCCTGGTTTGTACCTGGCTGGGAGAAAACACCCAGAGACACCCCCCATGGCTGGGGTGTCCCACCAGGCACTGAGACACCTCTGCCAGGATCCTGTTGGACTGGGATGAGCCCATCAGGGTGTCCGTGCCCACGGGAACCATCAGGTCACCAGGCACTGTGATAAAGGCAGCAGTAAAGACCCCAGGGGTGGGGCATGAGCTTTGGGTGGGCTCTGGTTAACAAGTCCCTTTTGTGTAAACTACCTTGGTGACAGGCAACAGCTTAGAGAAACAGGGACATACCCAGTGCTTCCTGCTTACGCACTTCACACTCTCACCAAAAATTGTCCTGCTTTTTTTGTTGAACAGATACATAAACACTTTCAAAATAAAACCACCCCAACGCATAAAGATGTTTGAAGAGCTTCCCATCAAGGAAACGCTTGTGTTTAATGTAAGTGACTCTTGGGCCAAATGCTATGCTATTTATTTCTTTTTATTTGTGTGACAGATTTATAAAGAGAGGATCAAGATGGGGTTTTCCGCTTTGTCAGCTCTGCTGATACAAGGTGCAAGAATAGCTGTGCTTGCAACAAGGTGTTATCCCATGTTCTACAAATTGGGGCATAGGTCACATTTCCATTTGAGTTCTTGGTGTGAACAAATCCTGTTATCAGGCAGACAAGCTGCAGATATATCCAGTAATGGGGCACACATAATGTCCTGGGCAGGGGGAACATGGGTGAGAAACTGGGAGAAGCTTTTAGTGACCCAGTTGTAGGCATTAAGCAGTGGGAGGTGGCAAGTGCACAGTGGTGCTCTCAAGATTGAGCTACTGGCTGGCCAAACCTCACCTTGTGTGTAGACATCTTTCCTTAAACACTCTGTACCTGTGTTAATGGCATGTGTCTGCTGCACCCCAAAGAAAGGACAGTTTGTGAAGGCACTGTTAAATACCTGGGCACTGCAGCACCTCCCGCAGCATCTGCCTCCTAGAGCTCTCTGTGTATAAGCAACCAAAATGATGCTGAAAATTGAAGAGTAATTGAACCCAATATAAAAGTAACTTCCTACAGTTAACACCTAATGGGGTTGTTTCTTTTTTTTCTTGAAGGATTACCAAGCAGACAGTGGGATGGTCCTGGCTCCAGAAGAATTAAAACGCTTCACATGGACAGGCAGCAAGCAAAAACGGACACTCTTTGGGTCTGTATTTCATATTTCCCTTTTCTGCTTCACATTTTAGAGGGAAAAGGAGATTCAAGGTCTCTGTTGTGAATCAGACCTAGTGAAAGTAGCTGATGTGTCCCCAGTCCCTGCAAACACTCTCACTGAGGTGTGTTCTGCTCAGCTGAGACAGCAATCAGCTCCCACATCTAACCCTCTGTACACCTTTGATGAAACAAATAACCCTCAACCTCTTTGATGCACATCACCAATATGATTTATTAGCACTCTATTGACCAGTCTGATCCTGAACTTAATGCTAAGCTGGACAAGTGTGTGCCAGAGAAAACTGAACCAAGGCCGAAGCAGGTAACTATAGGAAATGAGCCCTTGGTAGGGACAAGGAGGAACATGTGGCTATGAAGGATTTGCAGTTGTTTCTGCAAGTCCTCAAGAACACCCCAGCTGGGACAAGGCTCCCCCTGCTTGTTTTTTGCCCTTCTTTTCCATGACTCAGCTAAGCACGGCCCATTTAACACCCATGGGCTCAGGATGCTAAAGTGGCAACTTTACAATAGATGGATGTGAGGGCCTCACTTCTCTTCCTGCCTTTAAGCACTTTAATATATTGGCCACCTTCCTCCACCTAATTCCTGACAGCTGCCCAAGCAGGGAACTAGGGCTGCTCTAAGAAACACGTTGCACTGACATGAACTCCCTGTAAATGGGAAGTGTTTATTTTCTCAATGCCAGTGATGTCTCAGCTCCCAGTGCTGGGAAGCTGGCAGTGACTGTGGCTGGTTTTGGCTCACTGCTCTCAGCCAGCCCAGGGGACTGCCCAGACCCAACCCATCGTTCATCTTACGCTGGCAGGAGGTCAAGGCCATCCTGCCATCTTGCCTGTGCTGAACTTGTCAGCGACTTGCAGCTGGGCAGGCTGAGAGGTGTAGCATTGTCCCAGTGAACAATTGGAGCTGGCTGAGACGTGCGGTCACGGCAGGGAGGACTTGCTTAAAGAAAAATTCCAGTGACTAAGAGGGCGTTGGTTAAACACACAGAAACACACGTACAAGAGTGTGCACACTCACACAGCCAGAATACACCCTGTGCAAGGCAAATGTGCTACTGGCAGGAGTCTGGAATGTGGTATTGCTCATGTGTGGCAAAGCTGGGGTGATCCAAGCCACAGAAAAGAGGCTTGTGAGCAATTTTATGGCACTTTGATTTTATTGAGACAGTTTTAGATACTCTCTGTGAGAAGCCAGGTGTTACAGAGCTTGGAATGCATGTCGTATTAAGAGGGCTCCATAGGATGCAACGGTTCCTCAAAGCAGGAACCATTTTTAATTTGGTTGTTTTTTTTTTTTAATTTGTGCAAATGGGATGTTTCAGAAGGCTGCTGCCAGCCACAGGGGCAACACAGCAACCCCCCCAAATGAAGTGCATGAAATGCCTTTGTCTTTGTGTGGCAGAGTACACAAGAGTGTGCCTCTACAGAACTGCATTAGGGAGCATTCTCAGCTGCAGAAGGAAAAGGAATGCTTGGATGGGGAAAAAAAATTGCACACAACAGAGGCTGCTAGAACATAAATCCTCAGGGAAATGGAACAGTTGGCTGAGAACATGCAAGGTCATCTGGTCTGCAAGCTGAACAAGTGGTACTGAAGTGCTATGCCAAAAAGCACTCTTGTATGTGAATGAACACAGCACACACATCTTAAAAGTGGTAGTTTCTTAGCTAAGCATCCTCTACTTAGCCTAAATTGGAGCAGTAAATAAATAGTCCTGAATGTAGTAAGTAGAAAGGCGATGCCTGGAGGGGTGTGACATGTAAACTGATCTAACCAGATGCATAGTCCTGCTTCCTCCCTGGCATCTCAAGCACCCTTCTCTGTGGTTCAGCCCCCTCTCTTGTACTGACATTTCTGCTTGCTTACCTTGCAGAGATGGTTCAGGTCGCTGGATTATCAGAACAACAGCCCATAGGCACAAACACTGCAGGAGCAGTAGCAGCTCACCCGCAGGGCAGCTGGTGCCAGCTGACATTTAGATCACCTTCACTGTCACACCTAACTGCTCCCAGAGCACTTACCATCACACTGCAACCCTCAGCATGGCAGTTCAGGACACAGACAAATGCACTGACACCAAGGGGTGGGTCCTGAGCAGAGGCCAAGGGTGGTGCAGGGCTGTGCCCTTGCTTCTCCCGCGGGCTGGGGCAGGCTGGCCTGCCTCCCCAGGGCTCCCGCACCTCCCTGCTGCCCAGGGCAGAACCACCAGGCCCAGAGTGTTTTTTTCTTCACTTGAAGCATCTGAAATGAGTCTGCTAGGTGGGGTGATGCTTTCAGACCAGCATAAGGGTGGGTGTGTGTGCCCTGGAGTGTGGCATTAGAGGATTCAGACTTGGCAGGGCCACGTCTGCCACCACAGCACTGAAACACTTCATAGGGTAGAAGGAGCCAAACCTGGTGCATCCTACAAGACCCAGAAGTGCACCCAAGAGTTTGTTTCACAGGAAACTAATCACAGAATTGTTTGGGTTGGAAGGGATCTTCAAAAGTCAGCTAGTCCAACACCCCTGCAGTGAGCAAGGACATCTTCAACTAGATCAGGTTGCACCAAAGCCCCATCCAACCTGACCTTGAAAGTTTTGGTTGACTCCAGGAGTGAGCCAGTGCATGCACTGGTGCTTACTCAATGTGACCAACCCAAGAGCCAGGTCCTAGGGAAAGCAGAGTGGGAAGCCAGCTAACCTGACAATGCAGGGGCACCCCACTGACTCTCTTCTTCTTGGGCTTCCACTGCCTTGGAGGGAAAGGCACAGACATGCAAGGCTCACCCTTAGTTTCACTATAGGAAACAAACATCACCTCAAATCCTGGGGAGCCCCTCAGGCACAGGTGGTGGCCAGGAGCACACCAGAAATGATTGCTGTACATCTCCGACTTGCTATTGCCATTGAGACAAAAGTGATACTGTGAATAGTGTAATGAGATATAAGTCTTTACTAATACAAGGCCTCAGGTAACAAAATCCCAACAGAAAGGTTTGGAGGAGATAAAGAACAGCCTTTGCAAGTGGTAAGGATCTCAATTGCAACTCTCTTCTAGCATCTCAGTATTGGTGAAAAAGCCCAACCTGAGTAAGCCAAAACTGTCAGCTGGCTCCCCAAGACTCAGAATTACAATGTAAATTACAGAAGTGTTTCTCTTTACGCCCATCACAAAAAGCCCTGAGTCTGTGACTAACCTTGTCACAATTACAGAATGTATCCCAAGGCAATTACTTGTCCATCTGCCAATAGATGCAGTACAAAAATATGCGAGGCATCTGCAATCCTCAGTAGGAGGGCTCCTCCTCATGAACTCCATCCATCTACAAA
Source organism: Chaetura pelagica (assembly GCF_000747805.2). Classification (NCBI taxonomy): domain Eukaryota; kingdom Metazoa; phylum Chordata; class Aves; order Apodiformes; family Apodidae; genus Chaetura; species Chaetura pelagica. Next base: position 1,279,438 of record NW_009954705.1, on the reverse strand, counting down.
CAAATGTAATGGGGCGATCTTTTTGACAGGAGCTTCCAATTTCTTACAGTAGGACAGAAGACAGACACCACACTCCTTGAAAAGCACATAGTCTTGTGAGTTAGACATTCAAGAAACAGTAAAAGCTAACAGAAACTGTTAGTTCTCCATTTCTTAATTGGGGAAGGCCCTGTGCTACCAGTTCTGTGCTTTCTTTAAAGATCTAACAGTGCAAATTAAAACAAAACCCCTGGGCTCCAAAAGCCTCAACAGATGTTCTGTCTTCTCTGGAATTGAAGACTAGGGCTGCCAATGTTCCTGACCTTATAAATGGAGAGGGACCAAGTGTCCATGAACTTTTAAAACTATGGGAGAGGGAATATAATTGTAGTCATCACAGTCCAATGTGTGTTTACATTAGGATTTCACGTGTTATCAATGATGGGAAATGCTCTGGCTTTTCCTTTGTCTACAAATAAATTGTTGGTATCTATGTACAATAGCATGAAAATTCTCTTTGCCTTAACTTTCTTCGTTATTGAAAGATCCCTTTTAAGCACTGCACTTTCTGAGTACAGGTAAGAAAGGGCTGCAAGGTGACACACATCTTAAAGAGTGGCTGCTCAGCTGAGAAGACATGAAACACCTCTTGCAAAGGGCATCTTATAAAAGGCAGCCTTCAAGCTAACTGGTCCTCTATGTGTGGGTCAGAAAAACTCTAAATCAAACCAGCAGTTCTTGTCTGCTTCTGGTAGAAACCTATGAGAGGTGACACTGAGAGTTTGTGACCTTCCTCACAAACAACAGCCATTTATCTTGAAAATTCATGCCAGCATTAGGCTTTGGGAACAAAACACCTACACTAGTAGCTTTCTGCTTTTGCCCAAAGGCTTGAGATCTTTCATCATTTCACTCCTTCTGCTCAAAAAAAACCCCAGCTCCCCTTGGAGGAACATTTAAGTGTGAGGAACATATGGTTATCTACAGGCCAGCAGCAGCACAGATGCCAGACACTCCACAATGCTTTGCCCTGCAATGAAGCTTCACTCCCTCACAGCTGCCACTAACAACCAACAGAGCTTAGGCTGAGCAGCCAAATATTCCCTGCAAGCACCAAGACTCTCAATACTTAAAGTGACTGCAAGAACTTTAATAGAGATATTCAGCCACAGCATCTCTGTTCAGAAGGGGACTCGAGGGAGACACAGGAAGGCTCTTTCAGTCCCCCGTTCCACTCTCCCATTGAGCAATCCCATCTGCATTGATGCCATTCCCAGCATCTGAGAATAAACAAAGCTGCCTCTTGTGATGCAGCTTTGTTAAAGCCATTAAAACAAACACTCATACATGTTAAATAGGCTAACAGTGACACTGCTCTGTTACAGCATGAAAGGTGCCAGCAGGAGCAAGGAGTCGGTGCTTTCTGGAATAACGAAGCCAAGAAGCTTCTGCAGTTTCAGTTGTGACCAGCTCAGTGACTCCAAGCAAAGATACACTTATGGTAACGAGGTGCTGGAGAAAATAAGAGCGTGTCATTCTCCCCCTCCTGACTACAACTCTGCGGTCCTTTATCCTTAGCCACCTGTTTAAGTACTTCTAGGCCAAGTTTTAAATATGCATTTAATCCAAAAAGGTTTTTCTGAAACACTGTCGGTTTAAAAACTTTGACCCAAATAATTTTAGTTATCCTAAAATTCAAAAAGATCTCATTGGCTTCATCTCAGTGATCTGCTTTTCTACAGACTGCAATAAGCGTATACAAAATGTAGCAAAATACTAATGCTTAAGCCTTGACTTTCCCACTGCTCAACATCAACAGCTGCCACTAAAATTACCCAGTGCTTCTGAAAACCTGAATGGTCATCATTACAAGGAAAACCAGTTAGCTGTTTTGTCCCTGGCAGCAGGATTGTATTTCATGGTCCAGTCACTCAGCCTCTGCTCAGCCCCAGATGCAGCACCAGTGTCCTGCTCAGGAGAGGCCGCTGGGAGCTGTCAAGACACCGGGTGAATTTGCCAGTAATGCTGGAAAATAAAGGACTCTCCAAAAAGACAGAAACAAGAAACAGATGAGGCTCTGTGGCTTTTATGAAAAGCCTACTTTGAGGAACTTGGAGGAAGGTTAGGGCTCCAGGGAAGCTGAATTAGCAAGGTGGGGATGGGGGATTATACAGCTCTTACTGCTTTGGATGGCAAACATAGTAAGGAGTTTTGCAAGGCAAGAATTTCAAATGCGTGTTGCAAAACACAATTGGCAAGGAGAGAGGAGAACCAAGATCAGAGCCAGGGCTGCAACAACAGGGAATACAGATTAATTCAGTTTGGACAAGCCTGCTGAAATCAAGTAAATATTCTTGAAGTTTTGCACTTTGTCTGTTTGCCAACACACACACACACACTGGAACCAAACCACAAGCTACGTATGTTAAAGCCAAGCTCCATCCACAAAATCTTGTGGACCTTCTAACACTGCACTGATTATATTTTATTTATGGGAATCTGTCTGAAAAGACAGGATGGCTATTAAACTGCATATACTTTAAATGAATTGATCTCTAGAGAGCTTGAAGATATTATTTAGAAATGAGAAGACAATCTCCTTGTGAAGTTAGGGCAGCTTTCTATGAAGAGAGTTGAATATCCAGGTTAGTTACCCATCTGTATGTATAGGAAAAAAAAAAAAAAAAAAGACCATTCATTCACAACAGATTTCTGTGTAGCATCTCAGAAATGGTATGAATGTTGAGAAACACCATCCCCTTTCACTTTTGAATGCACTATTGAAATGAGAGTTGGCCATTTAACACACTAGCTCTGACATCTCCCAAACAACTACTGCCCAATCACAGCTTCTCATGGTCCAGTATCAATATATGTTAACTAAAATGCTACATATTAGATATGGTTCTGAAGTAAAAAATTAGCTTAGGAGCTGTGAATGTAACTAACTGACTTAAAGGTAAATGATCTTTTGTGTATGTACAAAGAAAAATGTTCTTGGATGTTCAAGTAAAAGAAATATGTATCACTACTTCTAAGCTGAGTATCAATTTGAGATCTTCCTGGCCAAAAGATCATAAATTTTAAGTATCATTGCACTGTCTCTTGCTGGTAAAGTACATTTTGATCTTCATTAAAACAAAAGGAAAGTTTAAGAACTGCTTCTTAACTCCAATTGAGCAAAATAGTTATGGGATGATGCATCTCAGAGGAAATGTTTGCACAGTGTAAATATATAAATAAGCTTTTTGTGCATAAATATTTAAGAAAACTGGACTACAAAGATTACTTTTATATGAATCCCCTAAGTTTCTTTAGATGTGAATAACTCTTACTTTGTGTTCTATTTTCTATCTTCATCTCATGTATTTGACTGCTGAATTCATACAATAAAGTTTGCTTTTGGAAGAATCTGCAGAGTTCTGTCAGATTAGTTAATCCAGAGTCAGAGACTGCTGCAGCAGATGATTGAGCATTGGACAGCAATAACACATCTGGAATGGGTCAGGTTTGTAAGCAAAGAAGAACATGGAATAATTGCATGGAAGGCACACAGCAAAAGCAGATACAGTGATGGGCACTGGTATGGCTCCCTCTGTGATTTACATCCTCTAGACTCAGTGTACCTAAGAAGTTTAGGAGATTTTTACCCCACCAGTAAATCATCTCACCTTTGCTGTTCAGCAATACAGGGAAAAAAAATCTGGGAAAGGAAGCTGGCACAAGTCCACATGCAGTTCTCAGATAAATTAATACTTTGTTATTGGGCAGAAAAGCTCAAAAACATGCAAGTAAGGGCACTTTAACAGAAGTTTCAAAATTAAGTCTTGTCTAGTAAAGCAGACCTGATCCAACAGAAGCAGATGGGACTTGACTTGGGAGTCAAGGAAATGTGTATGATTCTAGTCAACAACATTTGTAAGTTTCAGGACATCTGATATACTCTAAGTGACAAACACTAAACACACTTTGTGACTCACAATTGTTTCAACACTGCATTGTGGCCAGAGCAAATGCAAAAGAAATGAGAGAATGAAACAATTCCAGCACCCAAGTTGAAAAGCTTCACTTCCAACTTCAGAACTTCATATTGTCAAAATAAGGCCACGTTATTTCTGGTATTCTTTATTAAAAATACTGCTGTACACATGAAGAATGAAAACAGGATTAAAGATGAGTAACACATATTGGGATCATGACATTAGAACTTAACATACTGGTGCTTTTTAGGGGAAGCAGTTGACACCTGAATTACTGAAAAAAAGGGCAAATAAAAAATACATAGGTACCCTCAACAAAATATTCACAATATAGTAAATACAGCAACAGAATTTAAAACAGGTACAAAAATCAAAATGACCAACATCAGATGATTTCAAAGGTTGTCCCTTCTGTGCTTTTAGCTGTAAAAAATAGGAAGGTCAGAGCGAAATTTCCCATCTGGGAGGGCACATCCTGGTGGCTCTTCTTTTTAAACACAGATACACAGTTCTTCCTATGAATGGTTCAAACTACAACGTTAGGACAACCTTCTAAATGGAATTAAAATGGGGTAGAAGGGCTCTCCCCCAAAAAACACCCAAGCTGAACTTCAGACTGTTCAAATCATTCCCAAATATGGACCAAAGAAAATAAATAGAAAACAAAGCTCAACTTTTTTTTAATATGTATTACCTGACACCAAATATTTTCTGGCTGACATTATGTACGAAAACTTATTAGCTGTCTACCTTTTTATTTTTAAACCAAGTCCTGAGGTTATTAGGGGCTGAAGCAAACTGACATTATGCAAATACACACAGGTTTGCAATTTAGACATGTCTTGCAGAGGGTGGTGTGCTGGTCTAAAAAGGATGAGAATTCAAGCCCTATTTTACCCCTGCCTTACACTTTCACAAAATATTGGTCCACAAATTAAATTTTCAAAGGTTCCCAAACCCCACAACTGAACAGATGATCCCCTTTCATTTTCAAAGAAAACAATACTGGAAAAAACCTCAGCCCGCTTATAAATTAAGCATTTCATATTTCTTCTAGAATACAAGTACTTCTTTTTTGTACAAAAGAATTACAATATGATTTGTCAAAAAACATATAAAAGACAGCTGCTCTTCCTCAAATACATGAGCTAATGATAAAAGACTGTTTTGCATGTTCACTTTTCAAAGTTCCTGTTCTTTTATATTAAAAAGAACATTCTGGCAACTGTTGTAGTTTGAATATTAAACATTATGTTCCTTTTAAAATTCATTTGATCAAATGCAACAATAATCGATTTTTAAACTCAACAACTGATGCTACCTAATGTGGATTCAACCACATTTTCTAAAATGTGTAAAGCATGCCCCTAGTCTTCAAAGCTTTCGATGTGAAGAGAGTTGCTTTTTTTCTTGATGCAAGTCTCAAGGCGGAGAATAATTTTAAAGCTTAAAAAAGTGGACAGAGAAATATTAAAAACTTCTCTGAAAACTACAAATATCGAGAATTATTAAAATTGATGTCAGTAACATCAGTTGCAAGTGCTTAGAGTCTGTCCTGACCTTTTGAGTTTCCACATTTTCTTCATGGTGAGCACCCAGTGCTATTAAAACATTCAGTGCTGGGAAAGGATAGATACAGTCTTCACTACTGCTTTAAGAAAGGAAATTCCTACATATTTGGCAGTCTTCAGTATCAAAGTGTAGGTGTTTAACTAGAAATCCCATAAATACCCAAGTTTGGAGACAACTGCATGTCCAAATATTAGAAAGGTAATTGAGGAGGAAAATTCCACTTTTGAGACTGAATTACTTCAGGAATATTCATGTGTTGAGTATTATCAAAAGTAATATTACTTTGGGCTAAGCAGTGACTGCAAAGGCACAGCAGATCATTATCCCTCCAGATTCAGGCTGTAAAACTTGAAAAGCTCTTGATGCCAGACAACTGCTGTGTTTAGTTTATCTTCTTTTAACAGTGTCTTTGTATCTGTATCCAGTGTAGCGTACCATAATAAAGCTGTGGTTCAAAGAACAGAACTTTATACAAAAATTATACTGTAAATAACCTAAAGTAATACACTCCTGAAACTTCAGGCATTTAAACAATTTCTTTAAAAAAAAAATCTATTAAAAAAATTGCATAAATGTAAATGCTTCTGACTAGCAGGAAAACATACAAACAGTTTTTAAAAGGCGCTGGTTGTGTTTAGAGCAAGTTTGATGTGCTCCTTAACTTCCAGATGTTTCCCATTATGCTATTTTCATCACTTCGCTTAGACAAAGTTTAAATCGAATGACAGGGGACTTTCTTTTTTTGTCAATTCATCCATACTTCACTTGACTGGTTTAAAAAAAGTTTCTTCTTCTCACGTTTCTTTGAGCTAACAGTGGGTGGCATACAGAGCTTGCATACAACACACTTTTACAGAGGTTACGAACTAAACGGTCATTAAGAGAACACAATTTTGTTAAATTATTTACCTGGTCCTTTATGCTATTCTGGGTGCAAATAATATAAAAAAATGGATAAATTTTGCTATTTCCTCAGTGACAAAAACGTATCCCAGAAATGTCCTTGCAAAGAGTTTCCCTTAAGTATACAATGTGGCAAAACTTCAGAGATCAGAAAAGTCTAAAAAAAAATTAAAATTAGTGCATATACAAGTGGAAAAAATAAAAGCAGGAACATCATGCACCTGATGTGTTCCTTAATCTAAAATAAATTCTTCACAGATAAAGCCTCCAATGGCAGCCTTAGCTCTAGGATAAGTGAAACATTCTTCCCTTCAAGTAACAGTGTACCTGACTGAAGTGCAAGCAGCTTTGCTCATCTCCTGTTTGTTTCCCAAATGTGAAATGAGATGACAACAACAATTCAGCTGTAGTGCAATTTGCTATCGTTTAAGTTCCTCAGCAATGTCCTGCATGCTTTCAGCAAATACTACAACTGACCATTTGCGGCTGCAATCAGTTCTTGAAAAGTATTTTCAAAGCAGCGTTTTAAATCGCTGTAAGTTACCACAAGTACACTCTTCTCATCTCTGGAAATGAGGCTTATTTTTTCTGGCACACCAGCATCTAACTGTAACAAGAATGCAAAAGATAAAATAAAAGAAGTGTGAAAGAAATGGCAAAACATTTCCCCAATAACAAAAGCAATCAATTTCTTGGCAAGTGCGTTGTCGTGGGGCGATTCAGATCCTTCCTTTCTGTGGTGTTAGCAGATTTGAACTGCACCACAACAACGTACTTGCCAAAAAAATCCGAGACATTTTGGTCTTAACCTGATGGACATTCCAGACCTTTGGACTAGGTTACCATTGTTTTTCTTCCCTTTCCATAAAGCTCATAATCCTGCAATGCTATCTTCCCCTGTGGGGAAAGCCTAGCAAAAGTTCTGCATCGCCCCTGATGAACAAAACCACATTTGACATTACATTTGCACAGAAGATCCACAAGTCTCCACACAGAATAGGTAAATTACTTCTTGCACACTCTGCAATGAAATAATGGATAGACCAGCCCCGGGTAATCTGAAAACTAGTACAAACCCAAACCTGTTTCTGGGAGTACTGTAAACAAACTAGTTCCTAAACTGTATGGCACACTTAATCCCTTACTCTTAGGAGGAAAAAGAAAAAAAGAAAAAAACCTACCTAAGCAAATCCATAAGCAAATAGGTAATTTGGGGTTAAAGACTAAAGTGAATTCCACATTTGTCTTCATGTTTTGTTCTGACTTCTCAAATTCAATATTTAAAACCTGTATGTTATACTATGTATCTTAGAGATGTACCACTAAATTCTAATTTGGAAGAGATGAATATTCTACTTTACATGAAGTCCTTTCCAACACTCTTATCTTACATTATCCTTACTTTGCAAGAATTGTTCATCAATGGGGAACTGTCAGACTCTCCCATAATGCAACACTTTTGTAGCCCTCTTTTAGCAGACATATTGATATTTCAAAATCCTTTATACTACAAGCTTTCTTGTTCTTATACAGAAGGTGGGGCAGCAACAAGTGGGATATGACACTATTGAGATTATCTTTGGAAATACAACCCCCACAGATTAAATAAATCTATTATAATGTTGTACTGAATAGGAGAAGAATAATTAAATTTGTCACTGTTCCACTGGCTGTTGTTTGGATCTACACAAGTTAGAAATTTCTTGCATTTGTCCTCTAAAATAACATTCTGAACATAACCCACAAAACTGGAACCTTCCAAATTCAAAGTTCCAGCTTTGTGAATAGCTTCAGAAGTAAAAAAGCAAGCCAATTAACTTTTAATTCTTGTAGAGTAGGATAAGAACAGCTCTCTTTTCCAACATCCATTCCAAAATATTATTACTATGAAGGTATTTGTGAAATACTGTCTACTGTTCCCATTAGAATCATTCAAGAAATGAGCAAATTACCTTAGTGAGTTTAGGATATGGAAGATCTGTATTAAGAAAGCCACACAGCTAACTAGAAACATCAATATTCATGGCTTTCTTTCCTCCTGTGGAGGCATGAATTAGTATCTCAGTTGAAAAGATCCCCTAAACGCCATGTTGAAAAAAAGGTTTTTTTAAATAACAGAGTGATTTTCATTCAAAAGGAATGCTTTTGGAGTGTAGCTGGAAAGCCCAAATAGTCCCTTCTACTGTTGCAAACTTCAGTTTCAGAAGTGTTTTTTGGAGTGTATTTCCAAAGTGGCAGTCTGTAAGCCTTACATTTTTTGTGTGGTGAGCCCACAACCACAGAAAGACAAGAGCCTCTGTTTAAAAAGGTAAGCCATGAACATTTATAGAACAAGGCATTCTTTGACACCATCTCTTACCTGACCTATGAATTCAGGACTGTCCCCTCTTGCTACAGTACTGTACAGGTCACTGCTTTCAAATCATGATGGCATTTCACTGCCTATTTGAATATCAACATGCTTTCTTTTTGATTTAGCCTCAATCCCTTTAATGTCCTTTTTGAAGTGATTACAGACACCAACCAGAAAGATAAAAAGGTTAAAGAAATGCACAGCAGTGGTCTAATAGGAGATTAAAAGCCTTGACAATTTAAAAAGATTTAACTATTGTTAAGTCAGTCATTACATGTCAAAGGAACTGAATACATTCAATTTTTTCTGGAAGAGGAAGTTTGCTATCCTAATCCTAGAAAAGACTAGCCACTGAAACTATATACTGTCAGTGTCTGCATCACCATTTGTTATGGAGTGAGTGGAATGACCGAGCAGCTACAAAAGAAAAAAAAAAAAAAGGCAGCATCTAAGTCTCCTATGAATCACTGAACTTTGGTGAAACAATGTAAAATAAATTGAAAGCTGATCTGCCAATAAAAAAATAAATCAGCTCATGTACTTTTTTTAATTTATGGAGCAAGACAAGTTCTACAGCTACTGAAGATACCGTTGTCTCTCACGTGTTTCCTGCTATGAAACATGAGAGTGCTCAGCTAGAATTTTGCTAGTGGTACAGCTCTTGAAAAACTGCCAACAGCTTTGTTAAACCAAACTTGGAAAACATAGGGCTAGAGAGGCTAGGGAAGTTATCAGAAGTGGCCTTAACATTTTAAGTCACAAATATCTTCCAGTACTGTCCTATATGGTAAGGATTTTTCCCAAATTTCTACTGCAGTTTCCCTCCAGATGTGCCATCCTATCTCCTGCTCTGCTTCTCACAGTTTAGGAATGGATCCTCTTGCCTTACAACCATCCCATCATAACTGTATCAACAAAAAACTCCCCCAGTTAAAGGGCTTTCACGGATCCTTTATGCTGTGTTGAGAGACCAGAGTAGCATAAAGGGACCAGCATTGCTTATCCACAGTATTTGATGCATTCTAGATGAAGTTAATACTGTATCTCATGCTATATTACTGAATCTCAAGTTTTAATATTAATGGACTAAGTTTATTTAAAATATCCATAAACGTTCAAATATTAGCTTAGTGAATACATTGTTTTCATCCAAAACAGGGGCAAAATAACCATGAGTTAAATCAACAGAATTAACTTTGAAGTGGAATATTATGTCAAGCAAAGTTAACCCAAACAGATTTTTAAAAGCTAACCCAAGTACAGTGTACCTTGTTAAGACATGAGATAATGTGACTGAGGTCAATCCAAGGAGTACCCGCTTCTGTCACCTGATGGAAAAGGTGATCTCGAAAGAGCTTTAGTAAATACCTGTCTCCAGTTTCTGACCACGTTGGGTCTTTCTGAAACCTGGTGTTAAACAAAGGCTCATGTTAAAGATCAGAAAGTTAAGAAAAATCAAAACCCACAGATATACACAGCTTCAATCTAAACTGGGTATATCTACTCTACACAGTTTGCTACAGTTAAAGCAAGCTACAGATTTCCTCCAAAACTACAGTCACACAAAAGAGTCTGCTAAGAGAAACCATGCTAAAAAAAATGAAGTATCTTTGGCACACTTAACTGAAAGCCTTCTCCTTTATTAAAATTTTAGTTTAAGTTGCTTATCTTATTTTTATCAAGGCTTCTTAAACACTCCTTTCTTTGGGGCATTTATGGGGAAATGTTTAGCTTAAATTTACAACAGAAGAAAGCTTGCATTGCAAACTGGATTTTGCATGCTCTACACCATGAAAACAAGTATTTCTTACTCTGGCCTCTCATTGATTGTTCCCAATTTTGCTAGAAGCCTAAACAACCTTCCATTTTGCACCTCCTAGAAAACAGGAAAGAGGATATTAAAGTTTATGAAACAAATTAAGACACTTATTTGCAAAAGATACATTATTGATTACACTGGCAATATTAATTACAGTAGATTTTTTAATCTAAGAAGAGGATATTTTTTCACAAAAATATTAGTGCATTATATTGTGTATTGGTAGGCCAATAATCATTTTAACACCTCATATTCAAATTATAATGTACAGATTTACCAGTTAAAGACACCTTGCTTCCCCAGCTGAAACTAGATCAGGCAATTTCTTTGTGGAAACATAAGTCTAGTCTCTTGGCAACCTATACTTACAGGTATGCTAAAATATAGTAAGTTAAACAAGAAGAGAGTTTATATATATATATATATATATATATATACACACACACACAGTTAGAAAGACCTGTACAAGTATAGAGTACATCACCTTATTTCAGGCAAAGACGAGAAGGAACATAATTTACCAGATTTGTTTTTCAGAAATGCTTTGTAGGCCATTAAGTAAATATTTAGCAATAATATCAGACTAACATTCAAATTACTATATATTCCAAATATAACTCTGAAACAAGTTTTTCCAAAAAAGTTAGAATTCAAGTCAGAGCAGCATATTCCAAGTCCATCAACAACAGAGATGAAGCAATGAGAACATGCTCACACAAAAGACAGAAGATTAGAATTACAGATGCTTAGAATACATGCAATTGAAAAATCAACTTCATCTCACTTAGGATACAGTAAAAAGAGTTACATCCTATCTTAAGATTAAACTACAGTGTAATAATATAAGTAAAACCTGCTCAAAGCTGGCATGAAAAAGATTCTCTCCTGATATTATTCATATCCTCCAATGGCCCAGCTCTCCAACATTATCCATGCTAAGCTGCATCTCATGATCATATTGATTTCAAATGAATTCAGTCTGGAGTAGATTACTGTGCACAGCTGGGTAAATAGAGTAGAACAAGGTAATAACAGCTTGACCTCAGACAACCTATGGGTTGGTCAAGAATTCTATTACCAGTCTAGAAAACACAGAGCACAATAGCTTGTGTCACAACTGTAGCTACACTTCAAAACTAACAGGGAAGACTTACCTGTTCCAGCTAGCAGAGGTCTACATAACCTCCAAATAATTTTTTTGTATGTGGCCAAAACCACAAAAGCCTCATCTGTGTGAATACCACTGCCTTTCAGAGTCTCAGTGAGCAGTAACACTGGCACTAAATCTCCAGGTGGCCTCTCTGCAGGCTTGGTAGACTGTAAGATGGGGAGCTCTACAGAGAGGATTAGAAGACTTGAAAAACTGAGGCTTTGAATACTGTGACATATAGATGATAGGAATATTAAGATAAGGAAGGAAAGGGATAGCATAAGGGAGTCATGGCTGTGTGAACAGTGAGCATTACAAGAGTAACAAAATATTGATGGTTTCAAGAAAAAGCTACATACAACCTACTTCCAGCATCAGAAGCCCCTAAGCTACAGATTACTGCAGGCTTAGAGGATACAAGGAAAAATACCATACATGCTAGTCTTATCCTAATACGCTCCCCAGAGCATCTGCTTTGTGGCAATAATGACAAGAGGGTATCAAGCCAGACTTAAGGCGCGCTGTAGCTCTGATGGTACAAAGGATGTGGTAGTACAAACAAGTTACAGTATGATCGCTAATTAACAACTTATTTATCACTGCCAGGTTAACAACTGTTACCAAAGTAGGGGCTACACAACAGCTTGGATTTGTAGTGGCTCTGCTCACCAGCCAGCGATAAGCAACTGCTGCAAACCACCTGACTGAAGATGCAGACTGCTAAATATTGATTACAGGGCAATCTTCATCTTTATTATGGGAAAAGGTCCACCTGCTCAAACTTGTGCAGGCATATTGGGCACTTTAACAAGAAATTATCTTAAGCATCTTCAGAGCATGAGTAGGGGTTGACTGATAGAATGGGCAACAGCCATCTCTGCATCCAAAGAAGATACTACCTTGCTCTTCTACAGCTCTTTGCTTCTCAGTGTTGCTAGAAAATCTTGTGGTCAGTAGTTTCTGATGAGCAGACAATTAAATACACACTAACATGGAACAAAGTACATATTTCCTTAGTAACTAGTGCTTGATACCTCGACTGAACTTGATAGACTAACCACACCCCCACGGCAATGGGTGCACACTTCAGAGAAGCTGAGGACGACAGCCTTTAACTCCAGCATTCATTTGAAAAGGAAAACATATAAGTAAAGGGACGCTGTAATCCAAATCTATCCAAGAATTTAAAAGCAACGTTTCTTGCTCTGTAATCTCGAGCATCAACTACACAATATAGTGTGTGTGACATGCATGGCCTTACTCAGAATGCTGCTTTTTAACCATTCTATGTAGAACGTCTATTCCCCAAGAGTGCTGGTTAGACAGGAAGATATTACTTCAGTTAAAGCCCAGGTAAGAACTTCAAACTAGTGGTTCTTGGAGTTTTTTGACTTTCAATACCTTGAGCTCAGACTGCTCAAGTTTGAAGGCAGATTACTTAGATTGCTAAACAAACAAAAAAGCCCAGTATAAAACCTCTTAAAGTACAGCTGTAGAAATACTGACTATACATCTTCCTGTAGGAAGTACTAAACGCTTTACCTTTGCAAGGTCTTCCTCTATTACATCATTTCGCATCTGAGCAGCATCCAACTGAGTATAGAATCGTGCACCAATCATAGGCATGATATCATTTACACTGCGAAGCCTGTTTTGGTCAGTCAGCAAATACCTGCCAAAATATCCCCATTCCCAAAAAAGATTACTTTAACATGTGCATCTACCAGAGAGATCATCCTAGTATGATTTTAGAATTATTTGACCCTGGTGTCTCTTTTCGTACACGAAGTTGACAATTGCAGCATTTCTTTAAAACAGTACTAAGAGAGAAAATGTGTGTGTTAAGTTACATGTACCCACTCAATCCATGATGCATACAAGACTGGAGTGTACTTTCATGGAACTGCATAGTTCACCCACTCAACAGTAAGAACATACTCAAAAAGAGACAGATTCAGATTGCCATGCAATTGTTTTTCAAATGAGGGAGGGAATAGATTTCTACTTTTTCCTCCTAGGTTGCAAGAGGAGAAAGGCTGACTATACTAAAGAACAACACAAAACCATATGCAGCCAAGCAAAACTAGCACTTAGCCCTTTGGTCAAAAAGGCAACATGCCTATTTCTCAACACCTTCTGAACTGTAAGATAAGACTAGCATATTGCTATGGTAAATACTAGGCAAATACACCCAGGATTGAAAACAATTTAAAATGCTGATTCTGTTCAAGCTCCTAATTCTTATTATGAGCTTTAACAGCACTTAATAAAGAAAGGACATTTTATTGGATACACCATGAAAATACATATTATACAAACAAATCTTGAATTATGTTTAATGATGCATTGACTGTGCAGACAACTCAATTACAGTATTTACGTCAGTAAACTTTTACTTGCATATAAAAATTTAATGTGACTAATTTTTATGTTTCAAAAAGTAGTAATTTTCTTTTAAAAGATTAAGCAAACTTACAAAATCAGATTCTTCAGATCAGAGGAATAGTTGATTGTCACCAGTTCCATTGCTTTCTGCAAATTCTCTCTCTGAATTCCTGATAAAGAATTGCAAGCCAAAGCCAACACAACTTTCCCCAGGGAGATCAGATCTGCTTGCTAACAGGGAAAACAAAACAGATACAATTCTTAGTATACATTAGCATTACCTATGGTACTAAATGGTGCTGAAAGACAGACAGTTCTTCAATAACCTTAGAAGAATTTGAGCAACTAAAATAATTGTTATCCAAATCACAGCTCAATATGACTATTCAAGTTGCAGTAGTCAAAATACACAGGAGAAAATCTGTCCTAATACCTAGCAATTTTTAAGTAATATATTTATCTTGGAATGCTTAAAATCTACCTATGTTTAGGCTTAAGGAAATTAGAAGAGATAACTCTTGCGTAATGACCAGAAGGTTCTCCTAACGACCTACCTGCTCACTCCTGATGAGTCAAGGAGATGGTGCCAAATAGGGCAAGTCTTCTCGATAGGAGATGCAGAAATACCTATCAAGGACTATTTGTTAGAACAGTATCAGCATTTGCGGAACTCGTAACTTCTCACACTGGCATCCATGCCAGGTTCCAGCAAATGATGCTTCTGTTTTAACAAAGAGCTCAAAGATTTTCACCTTTGATAGCCAGTGTGAAAAGATATAAACTGCCTGAAATAAGACAGGAACAGGCCTATATGGCTCATAAATTGAGCAGCGTCACATTTTATGAAGAAATCCTAGGCTTTACTAAAAGGCTTTCCTTAAAAGTAGAACTGCTCTTAAAAGAGGAACACTGCATGCAGGCTGCTTTTGCCACAACAAAAAATTCTGCCCATTTTAATAGACAGCCACCAGAAAATACTTTGAAAAGCTACAACAGATTTTAAAGTTCATGCCTGAAAACAGGAACCTAATGACATTCATAGCAAAAGCTTCCTGATTCTTTCCATGGGAAGCTTTCAGCTGCACATAACTTGGGCAAACATGAAACACTTGCAGCTTTCTGTGCTGGTTGCCTGCCTCAAAATGAATTTAAGAGTCAGTTAGAAATACAAATTTAGTATTTTTCTGACCAAGATATTTTTGCAAAAGTAAAAAAGTGAACACTACTAACTACCAAGAACCTCAGCTCCACAGTCTGGGATAAGGCTATACTGTTTAGCAGAGAACACAGCCATACAAGGAATACACCTTCTGTTCTTCCTGTAAGAAAGGCTGAACATTTTTGTAGCACAGCAACATTAAAATTTCCATTTAGGGTTTGGCAGCTTTAGAAAACTGCTGCGATCGTGAACACATCACAGCCCCTCCATGCAGAGCATAACCATGTTTGCTGCTTCTGGGTGCAGTAGCTGGTCAGAGCTTTCCTTGCAGTCACATCTCCCAGATGTTGAGGGACAGAGTAAAGAAAACATTTCCAAGTCTCTCAACATCCCCACTGTTTCCATACCAAGTATGCACATATCAAGCAGCACAATTTAAACATGGATACGCAAACATGGCACATGTTAAAAAGCCTGGTTGTCTTGTAGCTAAGACAGAAATGGGATGTGGAAAATGAGACAGAAATAAGGACAAATGATGGAGAAGGACATGGAACTGGCATTTACTAGATTTAATTTCTGAAGGAACCAGGAGTTCCTGAGTATCAATCAGCATTCCCTTACACCTTGGTAAACAGAAATTAACCAGAGCAACAAATCATGTTTGGATCCCAAGTGGGAATCCACTTGCTTCCACTACCAAGTAGTCCATTTGAGCCACAGAGGACACCACTATAGTACTGAAAAGCAATTAAATTGATGAGACTCTTAACTGAAGATTTTTGTAATTCTACAAGACTATTCCGATTTTGAGCAAGCTGAACTGATCTCTGGAGCTGTCTCATTTACTGAGAGCTGAATCCCTGAAAGAAAATGTCATTATGATGCCCAATGCTTGAAGTTTTACAAGTGCACAAAGGCAGTAATTTTCCTGTGTGATACAGAAATCCTAGAATATCTCAAGTTGGAAGGGACCCATCAAGATCAGAATTTATGGAAGCCAGGTACCTATTTTAGAAGGGACAAAACTATCATCCACTGACCAGCTCTGTCCATGCAAGACAGAATATACAACATCCCAGAAAGTGTATTACACTATCCGTTCTGTAAGGAAGCAACCCACATATGGCTATTAAGCCCTAACAACCCCTCTGAAAACATCAACAGATTCAGCTCTTCCTGCTTTTAGGCAGAGAACGTTTAAAGGAGGCACATAAGAACTACCAGACCTCCTTTGAGAAGGAACACCAAAATAAAATGCTGTCTTCCTCTCGCAGCCTTGCCATTTAACTAGCAATTCAATTCATAACTGTAACCTGTACCAACCTGTCTTTTTACCTCCTGAAAGCTTTGCTAGCCAAGATTTTATCACCATCACTAGTTCATTGATAGATATATTAAATAGCTTTAGACTAAGAACCAGCCCCTAGGAGATAAATTCAGAAACAGCCCTCTTCATTAATGTCTCCCTGCTATAAAATCAATTTTAATATGTCAGTGAACAATTTAAAAGTTAATTGAATAGGCACCTTTTTTCCCTTCTGCATATTTTTTTTTTAACATTAAAAAGGTATGTACTGTTATGCCAAATGCCCTGGAGATATCTCACCATTTTATACAGTTGGGTTTATCAGCCAGACATGTAAGCTAGTCAAATAAATCTTATTTTTTAAAAGACATGTTTTCCTTAAATTCTTTGAAACTGACATTACTTTGTTTATCCTGTTTCACTGCTTTGCTTGGATCAATACCAGCTCACCCAGTCTACAATTCTGTGGATTTGCTTATCCTTTTAAGTTCTTAAATTGTACTTAGAAGTCCCTTCAAGTTCCTCCAAGTTTTATTCTTTATTTTTTTGAAGTCAATGTTAATACTTCAGCAGCTAGTTTTTTTAAATTTGGGGAGGTGTATATGAAAGTTATTTTGGTTTGCTAAATTAAAAATATTTACTTGGAGCAAAGGTAACCTTATAGCCCTCATTAAGTCAATAAAACTTGTGTTTTCTCTCCATTTTGTATGGAAAGGACTCACCTTTTATTTCAAATAAAGAAATATTTATTAAAGCTTTCTACTGTTTCCTACATTACCATTTTTAGGTTTCCCACCTGTATCTTGTAATTGACTGGTACAGAACTTAAGGATTGGGGTGTGGGAAGTGATGTGCTAGCATTTATACAGGTTTAACACCTTGTTTTTAATGCAAGTGGCCATTCATGTTTCATTTATTTCTTTTTAGTTTCCCTTATCATTGCCTTTATTTGACTCATATAAATTAATGTGTTTAACACAGATTGTAAGGAACAATTGCATTCCTTTTACATAGCCCCTCACTGTTCTGGCCAAATGCTTTCCTATCTATATTAACAACGGGAAATAGTCAGAGTGACAGATACTAGCAAAAATACCTTCCTCCACTGAAGACAGCAACAAGGAAATGCATATTAGCTGGGCAGTAAACCAAGAGATAACCTACATTTTTAAGTCACAGGACTCCCAGAGGAATTCAGGAACTGTGTCATGGATCGAGAGGAAAAAGGACAAGCAGCAGCTGTTATTTTGTATTTTTATCTGGCTAGGGCAAACAGAGGTAGAGGATGATAAATGACTCCTGAATTTCAAGGAATTAACTTAGTTCAGAATCTCTGAAAGAATAAAATGGATAGTGACAGCCTAGCTTTTCTAGAGGAAGTGACAAAAAAAAGCAAAACAATTTTTGCTACTCCCATTTAGACCTTCCAAATGACATGCTTAAAAATGCCATGATATCTGAACAACCTGGATATTAGTAATGTAAAAAACATGCAAAAACATCCCCCCTAAACAAAACCAGGCACTATCACGCAAGTTATTTGCCAAGAGCTGGCCTACTATGGTCGTAAATGTTCTTGACAGATCCATGTGCCTGCAAGTATTTTTCGATTTGTACCTCCAAGTAAATTAAAAGTATTGCTTTAAAATTACTTGAACACCATAATCTCTCAGGGGGATCTCTTTCCCAGCTGCAATTAAAAAAAAAATAAAAATGAAGGATCTAGATTTTAAACAAAAATTAATTACATTTTTAGGAACGGAATCCCTAACTTGCATGTTTTCCTATCTTCTCTCAGCTGTTTTCCAGTAAATTATTACCAAAAGCTCACTGATATGTAGCTGGGCAGAGGGGGAAATCTTTGATGTACTCAAAATACAATGAAAACGGCTTTGATGTACTCAAGTATCATTAAAAAAAAGTTGCCATGTTCTAGGACATGGTCTCCAATAAGCTAGTTTCTGTCTGGCCAAAGCTCAAAAATTTCATTTATTACTGGAAGACTACGAATGATCAGTTTTCTCAGAGTGAATTAAACTCAGTTCATGAAAATAAATTAAATCCAAGTCCCTGCTACAGTTTTCACTCCCAGGATGGACAGGGTACATGGCAACTACTGAAGCTATGTACTTTATCCTGAGGCGTAGTTAGGAAAAGAAGGCACTCCTGTACTGGGTGATGCTCCAAATATCTACGGAACAGGATTTTTTAAGTATAAAGTGATTCTTCTTAATGCAGGAATTATTTAGAGTCCACACTTCAGAGGACACCAGGAGAGCATCAAAAAACTAGGAGCCTAAAACAAAAGATACAGTAGAACCTTTCAGGAGTGAGAAAAAGTCTTAAGTGCAGTTATTTAGAATATATCTTACTCATCTGTGGACAGGTATTCAACAGTTAGTTATTTCTATTAACATTTTTTTAAAAACAGATCAAAAGCTATTATTGAACCATTACTTGTTGATCTTTAACACTAAATTTAAGTTTTTTCTTTTCCTTCCTTTAGAAATTCATATTTCCAGCAATTTCTAACTTGTGTGTTAAATACTAATAGTTCATCCTGTTGATGGATTTGTTGAAACTTTAGAAGCAAAAGATAGCACAATGAACATTCACATTTATAAATTACAAGCAAATTAGAATAATGTATGGCTATTTCCAGCAATTTCTAACTTGTGTGTTAAATACTAATAGTTCATCCTGTTGATGGATTTGTTGAAACTTTAGAAGCAAAAGATAGCACAATGAACATTCACATTTATAAATTACAAGCAAATTAGAATAATGTATGGCAGAACCAAGATTAAATTAGTAATAAAAAAAGTTATTTAGAGATAGATATACTGGACTACAGCTTAATTAGAGTACTCGTCTTCCAGAAGGAATCACACTAGTGCCTGTGCCAAGTCACCAGCCTAACCATGGTGCTGTTGTCTTACCTGAAACTGAGCCATTAGTGCCAGTGGATTGTTTTGACTGTTGTCAAATGTTAAAACATCAAAGATTCCAACACAATTAACTCGTAACCTTTAGGAGTAAGAAAAAATAGTGTCATTACATTTGGTTGGTTAATCGATTTCTCCTCTATCATTCATTGAATGCTTTGATATTACCAAAAAAATCACTTAGCAAATGAATGTAAAGCAGAAAATACTAATTTTAATGTTTGATAAAATGCAACAGACTATCTTCAGTTAACAAATCAATCAACACATTTCTAAATTGTCAGTACAGACCTGATCAGTATTTTGAGAATAATGCAGAAGTCTTCCTGAAATGTGTTTAAATATAACTTTCTAGTTGCACTCTGCTGTCACTGTAACAGGTGCAGTGTCAGCAGCGACCATGAACAGAGATGACAGTGAGAATGATCACTTTTCATTACCTTGTTTTGCCTGTTACTAGAATCTTGGTTGGATCCATGACTCGGCACGCCAGTCCTGCTGTATGAATGGTCCGTAAGGCAGAGCTGAGCTGCACAATATATGCCCATATCAAAGACTCTGGAAGTAATCCAGCATGCTGCCGTGGTAGAGGTCCATCATGCTGACCTAGAAACAAAACGTTGTAAGCATCAAAAAAAGGCTACCACATAAAACTCAATTTAGTACATTTTGAATTATAGAATTGATTCACATAGTCATTTAATTCAACTCTTAACAGTCCTCAAAAAACTTATCTGTTATGGTCTTAATTGGTTGGGTTTGGTTTGTTTGGATTGTTGGGTTTTTTTGGAAGGATGCCACATTTTTAAATGCTGAGAATTCATTAGGTATTATTTTCACTGTCACGTTTTAAAATTTAGGATGAATAATCACTGCAAAGAGAGAACTCATTACAAATCACTGAAGATGGGTGGTACAGCAAAATGCATAAGCACTTCAGAAGTGAAATTGCCAGCAATGTGAAACAATGAGCCTGTACCAGCTGCAACAGATCCCATTTTACCTCCTTTATTGTATGAGGGCTTACAAATTAAACTTTTCCTATCACCTGATAAAACAACATAAGCTAGTTTAAAATTACATGAACGAATCAGACAAGGTTTGGTGGCTAAACATCACTGAACAAAGCTTCATGTATGTTGTGCTGTGACCCAGCTCACTGACAAGCCACCACTGCATGACCCCTGCCCAGTGGGCCGTACAAAACCAATTCATTGCTCCCCTACTAAATGGATTTTTAGTCCTCCTTTCATAAGTAAAGCTAATTCTTTGCAAATACACATCAAAATTCTACATTGCAAACTGCTTCTGAGTAATACTGAGCCAGAGATTAAAAAGGAAAGATACAGATAACTGATGCTATTTCTCCTAAGATACATGTAATACAAAGAAGTTGCTATCTTTGCATGGCACAAAGCTGAAGAGATGTAAATATATCCAGAGTTTTGTAACATCTCAATGTTACAAAATATAAGAAGCATTTCTTGAGGATACTTCAGTAT
This sequence comes from Chaetura pelagica, assembly GCF_000747805.2. NCBI lineage: Eukaryota > Metazoa > Chordata > Aves > Apodiformes > Apodidae > Chaetura > Chaetura pelagica. The sequence continues at coordinate 1,258,382 of NW_009954705.1, read as the reverse complement.
TGATTTTGCTAAATTTTGAGACAAGTAATATCTTTGGTATTCAGTAAAATCATTCAGTAAAAGCATCCAGCTCCGTCATAAACTTATTGCACTCCCTCCTTCAACCATTAGTTTCCTGGATTTTGCTTCAGTTCGTGGGTTTTTTTAATCCCACTCTCCCTAGAGGACCACATTAACATCTATGCACTTGGTCAAAATAAGCATGCGTGTGTGTGTACACACAAACACATCCGAGAGAGCAAAAGTGAAAAAGATTACACCAAAACTTTTAATTAGAAATTTTACTGATTTGGGAGTGATGGGCTGGGAATGTTTCTAGATTTCATCTTTCAGGGTTTTTTTGCTTTTGAAATTTAGTTACTTTTTCAGGTTTAATGTACTTTGGTTTAGATTACAAAGACTAGGCCACTGACTCCTTTAAATAGCAGTAAGCCTGGCATGTCTACTGAAAGCTGAATATAATGAGATGTTCTTTGTTTTTTCTGGCCTTCTGATGAATCATTATGCAAATCACTTCCCACAAACCAGCACACCAACAAGTGTCACATAGCAAACCTTTCTCCTCATGATTCTCTCTTCTTCAGCACGACAAAAATTACAATACACAAGATATCATCTGTATATCCTCTTCTATTAGTTTATAGTTATCTGTCTAAACCCCCTTTGTTAGCTGAGGCTTTCTCTAGTTCCTACTTGCTGATATAATATACTTTATATTTGGTAAACAGCAACATGTGTAACATATGCTTAATAGGAATGTGTACGGACACTGTAAGTGTCAGTACGAAATAAGTATTTCCAGAATAAAAATGTTGCTATAATATCCCAAAAAGAGAGAAAAGCCAAAACTTGTGGAATATTTTTCTGCGTGCAACTTAAAAACCAACAAGATTTGCCATTTAATTTCCAGATAAAGCAAAGTAACCAAGAGCAGCTAGGGATAGGGTTAGGAAAGACAAATCCCTGGTAGAATTAAATCTTGCCAGGGACATTAAGAACAGTAAGAAAAGGACAACCAAGGAGAGTGTAGGCCCTCTCCTGAAGGAAAGGGGCAAGGAAGCAACACAGGATATTGAGAAGGCTGAGGTCCTCAATGACTTCTTTGCTTCAGTCTTCTCTGGCAGGTGCTCCAGTCTCAACACAAAGGCCACAGCAGGTGAAAGCAGGGACTGGGAGAATTAATTACCCCACACTGTAGGAGCAGAGCAGGTTCACGGCCATCTAAGGAAACTGAAAGTGCATAAATCTACGGGACCTGATGGGATTCACCCACAGGTCCTGAGAGAGCTGGCAGATGAAATTGCTAAGCATCTGTCTATCATATTTGAAAGGTTATGGCAGTCTAGTGAGGGTCCTGCTGATTGGAAAAAAGGAAACATAGCCCCTATTTTTAAAAAGGGGAGAAAAGAAGACCTAGGGACCTACTTGTCAGTCTCACCTCTGTGCCTGGCAAGATCATGGAGCAGATCCCCTTGGAAAGTCTGCTAAGGCACATGGAAAATGAAGAGGTGATTGGTGACAGCCAACATGGCTTCACTAAGGGCAAGTCATGAGCAATCTGGTGGCCTTCTACAACAAGGCTACAGAGATGGTGGATGGTGGCAGAGCAACTGATGTCATCTACATGGATCTGTGCAAGGTGTTTGACACTGTCCCACGTGACATCCTGGTCTCCAAACTGACAAGGCATGGATTTGACAGGTGGAGCACTCAGTAGATAAGAGATTGGCTGGATGGCCCCACCCTGAGAGCTGTGGTCAATGGCTCAATGTCCAAATGGAGGCAGGTAATGAGTGGTGTCCCTCAGGGGTCAGTACTGGGACCAGTGCTGTTCAACATCTTTGTTGGAGACATGGACAGTGGGATTGAGTGTATCCTCAGCAAATCTGCTGATGATACCAAGCTGTGTGGTGTGGTTGACACCCAAGAGGGAAGGGAGGCCATCCAGAGGGACCTTGACAGGCTGGAGAGGTGAGTCAGTGCCAACCTGATGAAGTTCAACCAGGCCAAGTGCAGGGCCCTGTACCTGGGTTGGCACAACCCCAGGCACAAATACAGGCTGGGGGAAGAATGGCTGGAGAGCAGTCCTGAGGAGAAGGACTTGGGGGTGGTAGTTGATGAGAAGCTCGACATGAGCCACCAGTGTGTGCTGGAGCCCAGAGAGCAACTGCATCAAAAGAAGTGTGGCCAGCAGGGCCTGGAGGTGATTCTGCCCCTCTACTCTGCTCTGGTCAGATCCCAGCTGGAATACTATGCACAGTTCTGGGGCCCCCAGCACAGGAAAGACCTGTTGGGGAGGGTCCAGAGAAGGACCACCGAGATGATCAAAGCCCTGGAGCATCTCTGCTATGAAGACAGGCTGAGAGAGTTTGGGCTGTTCAGCCTAGAGAAGAGAAGGCTCCAGGGAGACCTTATAGCATCTTCCAGTACCTGAAGGGGCTACAGGAAAGCTGGGGAGGGGCTTTTCATCAGAGAAGGTAGTGATAGGACAAGAGGAAATGGTTTTAAACAGAGAGGGGAGATTTAGGTTAGATATTAGGAAGAAATTCTTCACTATAAGCGTGGTGAGGAACTGGAATGGGTTGCCCATGGAAGTTGTTGATGCCCTATCCCTGGAGGTTTTTAAGACCAGGTTGAATGAGGTTTTGTGCAACCTGGTCTAGTGGTTCCCTGCTCATGGCAGGGGGGTTGGAACTTGATGATCTTTAAGGTCACTTCCAACCTTAACGATCCTATGAATATTCAGCTGAAAAGCTGAAAGATCAGAGTTCAACACAACTCCTTCCTCTCAAACAGAAAAACTCAAGTGAGCAACAGCATCATTTTACTACTGGAAAGACTGGCTTGAGGCTACAACTGAATCTAGGCTGCTGCTTTCAGCAATTGGCTGCAGCCTGTGTTCCCACACACTAAAGGTACAAGCTAAGACAGCAGAAGAATCAGCTTTGAAATGTCCTTTTACGTATCTGTCTGTTCAAAACAAGATAAAAGCAGTTCAGTTTGCTGCAATGCTGACTATAAAATATGCCCTGTGATGGCCCATCAAGCCTGCCACATATGGCACTTGAGCAAGGTCCCAAGGAGATGAAACCCAAAAGCTCATTCTTTAGGCAAAACACAAACAGCTTTGGAAAACTTTTCAAAAAGAACTGAACAGAGGAGGAAAATAGTAGCAAGAATATACAACAATGTTACAAAAGCAATCAGAATTACTTTATGCCAAGAAGTGATACTTCAGAGGCTTCACGTTTGATTTGAAAAAGGCTTCCCAGCACAGACTGAATCCAAAGCTACAACATGCAAAATTTCAGATTATGTTCCTCTCACATATTGCAGAGGGCAGACTCTCCCATTACTTTGATTGTTGAGATGCAAAACATCAATACTAATGGAGAAGATGAAAAATTACAGAACAGCCATTCCAAAAACACAGGTTATCCATTACTTTCCCTTGCTGGGTTAAAATAAATAAATAATGCTGACACTGAGTTTATTTTTAAATTCTGTGGCATGATATTCTCCACCAAACAAGAAGTGTCTCCCTTCCACTGATGTGTGTATATTTCTTTTGTTTCTTAAAAAAATCATTGAAATGAAATTCAGTTCCCCAGAGCAAGAATAAAATCAGGCATAGTACCAGTGTGGGAAGGAAGAGCTGGGACAGCCAGCTGTAGAACCTGTTTTACATCATCAGGAACACTGTCAAAAAAGCATGCTAACAGCAGTTCTCAACAGTCATGAAAAAAACTCAGAAACCAAATAGAAGATGTAGCTACACACTAAATTTAACCCCTCAAGCCTGTAAATGAGTCTTTTGCATTGAGAACTGTGAATTGTTCAGTGTTTGCTTAGCGTTCCTGAGCTGAAGTACCACAAGTAAGATAAATGCAAAATCCTTCACTTCTCCCCTTTCTCCAGAGAAACCTGGGCTTCACAGTTTTCAACATGCAGAAGCATTATGAACTGCCAGTGCAGCACTATGTTTTTGAAAAAAATATAGAGATAGTGAAAACTTGAATTTACTTTGAAAAAGACGCAGCTTTTGGCAAAGGTGTTTTAGGATTCACATTTTGTCCTTGACATCACGTTGACTTTCAATATTCATATATCCTTCCTCCTCATCACAGTCTAAGTACACAACTAGCTCCTTTTTCAATGGGAGAGGTATTTTATAAAAAACATTCAGCAACTAGGGATATAAAATGTATAGCAGCAATGAAATACATTTTGTGCACTTCATACTACTAGTAATGTCCCCAAAGGAAAATAAGGTCCAGAAAACTTGGCTGTCTTCATTAGAAAGTATTTTGTTGCTGAAAATCAGAATCTGTTTTTGAAAACTACTATTAATACCATGTACACCAATGTATAATTACACTGCATGTTTTTAATAAACAGCCCAAGGAATATATCAAAGGCATGCTTATCTCTGCCAACTACAACAAATCATCTGGACAAAGAAAAGAACCTTACTGGCAGCAGAGGACAGTTATTGATAATTTGCCAGGATTTTCTAGCCATTAGTTTAAAAGACATACATTCCAAATGTGGTTTGCCATTTAATTATTGGACTGTTAAGAATCACATTTCTGTACTTTTCGGTTAACTTGCTAGTTTAAGGAGAACATCACTTCTGCAGAGATAAATGAACTAATGTACTATAATCTGAAGTTGAGAAGTATCAGGATGGCGGAAGGAAACAAAAGTTCTAGAATGATAGATTGAATGTTCAGACATTTTGAGAGAAATAAAGTATATTGAGGAAATGTGAGGAATTAGAATCAAACAAAAAGGAACTTTTCAAGTCAATGTACTCCAAGAAATAATTAAGTCAGGCTCCTGATTTTAAAACTTGTGAAACCTCAGTAAAACACAACAGGACAACCTCAGATATTGCACTCTATCGTCTGAAGAAAAAGGGTGTTTCATTGCATAAAGAAAACAAGCAATAAATTCTATAGAATTCAAAAGTAACAAAGACATCAGTTTGCAGTATAAAAATAAAAGCTACTATTCAGTTTCCCACACCAAATCTCTTTCAAAGTAGTTCTGTTACAGTGTCTGTAAACAGCACAGCAAGAAAAAAAAAAAAAAGACTGACCACACTGACATGCAAGACAGCTTTGTAAACCAGAATCCTCCTATTTTAAGTGTCAAAGTCTCATGTAGCCAACTGGAGTGTTCAACATAAATAAGGTTGCATACCTGAAATCAGATTCTCTGAGTTCACTGATCAGGTTCACAGTGTTGTGCCTCCTAAAACCTTTAAAAGCAACTGCACTAATCTGGGCCTCATGCTGTAGAGTACCCAACTTCCATCCATTCCCCTGCTTCTCTTGGGAGTCTCCTCTAGGCAGGCAGACGGCCAAGAAACTCTGTGAGGGGACGGAGAAAGGATCCGTGAAGGCAGGCAATTCTGAGAAATCAAGTTATAGGTATGCAATCTTATTTCTCTCTCAAATTGCTCCTTCTACTGAGGACCAGACTAGAAAGCGGCAGTTAAGAAAAAAAGGCAAAAACAAAGATTTGCAGAAAGATTTGGCAAAACTGGGGAATTGCAGGTGATTTTTTTCTAATTTATCTAAGACTGGAAGAGTAGGTAATGAAAAGTGCCACAGGCAGGAGAGAGTTCTCTTCCTTACATATCCCTGTAAATTCTGCCCCAACAGTTCATTTTAATTAAACAATATTTTGTTTTGCCTAAACAAAAATCTGTCTTATTTCCAGTTTCCAACACCATCTCTGCCTATAAAAGGAAGTGTTGTAGGTAAAAAATGGATAGTCCACTACCCAGTTTCCAAGACACACACACAAATCAGAACTGCTGCTTGCAATAGCTACCTGAGCATATGAACATCAACAAATGTTTACTGGCCTCTGATCACTTGCAGCTTAGAGAGCTCCTGAGCTAGAGACAGTGTTTTTGTAGTTAACAGTCCTCAAGTATTTCTTTTCCATGAGAAATCTCACTTTCTCCTTGAACCCAGGCAAATGGCCACAATAATTGGTGACAAAGTTCCATGGTTTAATTATCTTTACACAGGTTTTGAATTTGCTACCTGTCTAGTTACCTTTGTCAGTCCCTAGTTTGAGGCTGGAAGGAGCCAGCTATTGTTGCTTACTTATTTCCTTTTATCCCTGATGATTTCAAACACCTATATTCCAGTAATTTTTATCCCATTATATTCCTATCCAGCTTTAAGAGCATGAAAAGTACTACTCCACTCTTCTGGTCTTCATACAGCTGTTCCATGCTTTTGATCATCCCTGTCACCTCTTCTCAACTTCTATGCCAGTCTTCTACACCCTTCAAAATGTAGGAGGACCACAACTACAAATAGGACTCTGTGATGCATTCACATCTTGAATACAACATTTTTAATTTAATTGTTTGCTCTTTCCTTAATTATCTGCAACAATCCATTTCCTATTTACTGCCATTCAGCAAGAGGACAGTATTTTCCTTATCTACCTAACTATAGCCCCAGGTCTATTATTGAGTGGTAGCATTCATAACCAAGGCCATCATTTTATATTTAGTTACATTTTTCCCTCAATCACACCAGTTTACATCATATCACCTGCTAGATTACTGCCTAGAGTCCCAGTCTTGTAAGATCCTTCTGCAATCCATCACAATTGGCCTTTGTTTTTAAGAATCCAAATAATTTGGTATCATCAGCAAACTTTGACAGACTGTTACTTGTTTTCAGAGCAAGTAAGTGAATGTGTTAAGAAATATGACTCCTAGCACATATTCTTGTGAGACTCCATCAGTGATCTCTCACTGTGAAAATCAACTGTTCACCCTTACTGTTTCTTGCCTGCTAACCATTTTCTTATCTGAGACGAGGATTTTCACTTTTACCTCATTGTCACTTAGTTTCTTTGAGAGATTCTGATGGACTTAATTGAAAACCCAAGATCTTACCTACTGTATCTTCCTCCAAAAAAACTTGAATATATTCATGAGACATGACTGCCCTTCATAGGAGCAGAACTTAATTCTTTTCCAGTATGTCTCCAATAATTTTACTGTAACTTACTATTTTATCTAGAACAGATATCATTATTCTATAATATTCTAGAGAGGTATAAAAACATAACAAGGATTGATTTATATGGAAATTTAAAACCATGGGTGGGAGACACTCAGAAGTCTAGTCCTGTATATCACAGTCATTAACCTTGCAGTAGGTGTTCCAAGTTTATCCTATCAAATCAGTTTCAAATCAGGCTCACTGAACTTCTAATTGCATTCTTTGACTTGCCATGGGATATGGTAAGTGAAACTAGGGTTTCCTCTGAGATATCACCATCAAAACCAATGGTGGAACCCAAGTTCTAACCTCACTTATTCTGGCCAGCTCAGTGCTAAGCCAGTGGGAATCATTCTGTATATAGGGGATCTATAATAAGCCTCTGAATCAATTATTCTCTGATCTACCAGATAGCCAAGTAAAGTTTTCCATGTCAACCTCTGAAACAGATTTAATTCACAGCTAAGGCTCTATTTCAAAAGGCATAAGAAAGAAGAAAACTTAGCTTCTGCTTGTCCTTATACACTGGCAGTGTGAAGACATTTAGTGAACATCTATTCCAATAAAATATACAAGACCAGGTGATAGTCCTCTGCTCACTCCTACTGCTGGATCTAATTTCAAGGCTGGTCCTGCATTAAGTAGGAAGTTGAGCTAAGAGTTCCAAGAGTATATTCCCACCCTAAACCTTTCTGTGATTCCATTCAGCTGTGATAATTTCTCTTTCTCAGCATGAAACTGGGCTCCACTATAGTTTTGGCCTGTTGTGTTCCAGACAACACCTGGATGCAGTTTGTGGGACTGCATGGGCCATGAACTGGACATAACAGGCAGTAGGATTTGCAACATACTGTTTTGGAGGGCAAGAGGGTTTAGCCATATGGATGTGTTCTGGGCAACTTGATGAGCCACAGACTCTGTAGCTGTGACAGATTTTATTTATGAATATATATGTTGCTTTAGTGACTCCTTTGAAGCCATAGTATAAACCTGAAAAAACCCACACCTATGATCTGAAGTTTGTGTCTGAAAAGAATGTTACAGGGATATTTTAATCCATTTCTTGTCTTAACTCGTACTTTACATTTTAAAACATTAACTAAAACACTGTCTAATTAGTCCCATGAACTGGACATAACAGGCAGTAGGATTTGCAACATACTGTTTTGGAGGGCAAGAGGGTTTAGCCATATGGATGTGTTCTGGGCAACTTGATGAGCCACAGACTCTGTAGCTGTGACAGATTTTATTTATGAATATATATGTTGCTTTAGTGACTCCTTTGAAGCCATAGTATAAACCTGAAAAAACCCACACCTATGATCTGAAGTTTGTGTCTGAAAAGAATGTTACAGGGATATTTTAATCCATTTCTTGTCTTAACTCGTACTTTACATTTTAAAACATTAACTAAAACAAAAAAAAAAAAATAAGTGGAGGGCACCTGAACAGCAAGCATCAAACTGACATAGCATGTCTAGTACAATAATGGAAACATCTCCAGTAAGGTGTCAGGTGTCACCTGGTGACAGACCAGCAATTGAGACCCCAGAGTTCTTGGCTCCCAATTCCATTCAAACTTCTTTCCCTGTCAGAGATTTGTAATTCCCTTACAAAACTGACACCAGTTCTGCAAATCACTCATAAGTCAAACGTGACCAAAAAGGTAAATTGTTAAACTTTTACGGTAACTTTTAACTCTAAATATACTTTTGGTTTTTTATTTAAATACATACAGAAATTTCATAAACAGAAAATGAAGAAGGGTTCTCTGATCCAAATCAGCCTACAATATGACACAACCAATTAGCTAAAAAATTAAGTTGAACAACTATTTCTGAGCACCTATTTACTGCTTAAGTATTGGAAATGGTTTAACGTATTGTATGATGATGTATTTTTCCTTACCCCATTTTCGTTTTGTGAAGTAGGCATCAGCACTAGGGTCATTGAAGTGTCTGCTCATCATGGTCTCTCCTCCAGCGTGAAAATCATATGCAAACACAAGAGCTTGAAAATAGAAACATATGACAATTACCAGCTCAAGCATATTTATAATAAAGGCTCAACACATCAGTTGGGAAAAAAAAGACCCAAAACACTTACAATGTTCTCCAAATGCTTTAGTGGTAAACACTTCACGCAAGGTGACTATATTTGAGTGCTGAATTTTTTTCCACATGTCAACCAATACCATGCACTTTGTGTTAACAAGACGAAAACCTAGAAAAGAATAAAATCCTTGTTTAAAATGTAGAGATTTGGAGGAGAAATTTTTAATTTAACATTTTTTCTTACACAACTCACATCAACTAGACTTGAAAAATACGACTAGCATGCTTAGAAATGCTAGTCCTATTGAGACAACTCCATTTTTCTCACCATGTATCCTCCGAAGGCAATATGGCAGGTCATCTTTGCTATTTACAGCTTTATAGCATGATGTAATGTACCCAAAGTTGCTTGTTTTCTGTATCCGATTGGGAGGTGGCAGTGGTTCCAAGGGAAAGAGGCTGTGGTAGCTGTCCACTTCCGCAGGAACTGCTAAAATCAGTTCATACACAGAAATGTATTAGGGGTCAGTTGACTTTGAGAAAGTTATTACAGCAGCAGAGAGGATTAAAATGACTGCCATTAATATGCAAATTCTTGCGCCACCTTCTAGGTGCATGGAAGGTTAAAAATCTCTGTTTTCGTTTGAATCAAAGTATCTAGGTTCCTTGAAGAAATTTCACAGAGGTAAAATAATTAACTATCTTCAGCAAAACAGTTACACCAAGTAAAAATCAACAGAAGAGATGCAAAGTTCCATCTTCTCATTTGCCTTAACAATTCACCTTTCTAAATGACCTTTCTATGTTGGTTTTTTCCTGCACAGATTCCTAAGTACTAATTTCCATTCAGACTGAGAACCCTGTTTTCATAACAAAAAAAGCAAATCTGAACCTTCTGTGTTGTAAAATACTGGTTTAGAAAACAGAGAGAGGGAGTTGCCAGAGGTTTACAAATCAGATTAAGAGATTACCCTTGCAAGAAGAGATATATTTGTACTTCATCTGGATTAGTAAACTAAACTGCATTTTCTACTGTATCATGATCATATTAAACACACATTTAAGAAGAAAAGACACTACAACCAAAAAAGCAACCTGTTTCAATCAAGTTGAACACGATCAACTGTAAATTCTCCAAAAGCCAAATTACAATTAATATGTACAAAGTAATCCAATACTGTTTATCATAAGGCATTAATGATTTTTCTTAATGCCTTAATGATTTTTCTTTTCTCAGCAATTTTAAGCACTCCCAAACATTAAGGGGTTTCAAAACAGAAGAAAATTACAGAAAACAGAAGAAACACATCTCTCGTTTCTGAAATACTTTGTATGGTTATTCACAGCCCAAAGTGATGACTAAGGCTTCATGAAAAATTAAAAGCAGGTGGCATTTTTTTTTACAAAATATTATTAATATTGGTGAATACACATTGTTTCAGAACAATACAATCACAGTTTCATTTATAAGAAACACTTACCAGGAATATCGGCCTGATCAATCTGGGCCATAGTTATTAAGTGTCTGTTAATCAGTTCCTGAAGAACAAATTAAGTCAAGTGTTGAACATAATAATTCAGTTCATTTTTTAGAAATTCACAGCACACTGTATTTGAAGTACCAGCTACTTGTACAGAAGTGTCTGGGGTGGAGGGATGAAAGGTAGAAGATCACTAACTTGAAAACGTTAATGGTAAAATATATAAATTTTTTAAGAAAGGAGCTGCAGAAGGTACACATTAGCTAGAGCCAGCACTGACAGAGACACCTACTACAGTGAAGCTGAAATAAGAGTCACAGCCACCTCTTTGAGAAGGGCTCATCAACTAACCATCTGCATATACTTTCGTTCCACTGAAAGAATTTAAAACTGGATAGGATTACAGCTTAAAGGAATGCAATACAAATGAACACCAAATGCACACCAAAGCAGTACTTGAGAAGTAAGAATACTTAGCTGCATGGTAAATTCAGATGCAAATTAGATTGCAGTCAGAGATGCTGTAAGTGGCCCCCACCTCCTGTTGTTCTCCATCCATAGCCAGACTTGATTTTTTAACATTTTAAAATTTTTAAAATTTTAAAGTTCTCCACAGGGAAAATTGACTGCACAGATTTTGAGTGGCTATTTCTCTTCTACTATTAGCAGTTTTCTTGGGTTTTTCTGCTAGGATACACTTTTCCTCTAAATTCTCTATCAGCTTACCTGTCTGAGCTCATCTGCCATGAAGAAGGAAGGTGCATTTGCCTTTGGCTGCATGTAAGCAACATGAGGTGCAGCTGGATGGTAAATGTGGTAGTTTGGAAACACCTGAAAGCAAAACATTTTAAGAAGCAGTTGAAAAGCCTTAAGGGTAGGAAAAATTAAAGAGTTTTGTCACCCTTTCAGTTAGAACTACTGAATGACATATCTATATGCACAGACTGTGTTATAAATATCCTGTCAGATACATTACAGTTTCTGTATGTGATATTCATGATTAATGATTTTAAGTGTGTAAGTATGTACGTGGTTATTTTAACGTATTGAAATGCCTTTCCCCTCCATGATAAATATAAGTTATTTAATCTATCAGAAAAAAATCTGATTTTTTAATGTTTTCTCATTATGTACGCATCCACTGAGATACACAAAATGCTTTCTTTCTATTGCTGTATGAAAAAAACCAAAATCCTACACAGAGCTAAATGAAAAATACAATTTTAAGGACTAGAGTTTTTTAAATAAGTGATATTGGAGAACAGCTGCAACAATTAAAAGGCAAAATCTTTATATAAAAGTTTCAACGTATTACAAATAATCTGTGTTATTAACCAATTCAGCATCTGGAAATGCCACACTCTTCTGTATCAAAAGCAAACCTACCATTCCTGTGAGAGGTGCTGGAGTTGTATCAGTGTAGAAGTATGTTGTTCCACCCACTGTTTCCTTCTGAATCACCTGGCCAGTAGATGGAGGCTGAGAGACAGCATTAGCAACAGAAGCAGAGGCACTAGTAGGCACCATATAGTTTGCTGGGTTAGGAGTATGACTTCTTCTTCGAGGAGCAGGAGATGTATGTGGAGTTATTTTGGGGGAATGAAGAGGAGAAGATCCTGCAGATAGTGACATACCTTAAAGAAAAACAAGAAGACATTCTTGATCAAATCTATCATCAAAAAATTAGCAATTTGAAAATAAAACAAAAAACCCCAAAAACCAGTGGCCTTTACTACCAATAATATTTTGAGAAGGTGACACATTTAAGGATTGCTACACCGATATAAAGAGTTAAAGGTAAAACATTAAGAGGAAGACTGAACAGATACTTCCCCAAAATTTTCTGCTAAATTCAGAGAAAAAAGCTTGGGAACTTCATGATCTATACATGAGGAACTGGAATGAAAGATGCAGAAGTAGCAGAAAAGGGGAGATTAATCAAATTAATGCTGTGTCTAGAAATGAGTTGATTCAACTGCAAAAAAAATAAATTATTAATGACTATAAGTGAATGTTTACATAAGTTACATTAGTAGTCAATGGCATTTGCCAAGCTGTAACTCACTTCCCCTGACCACATGTGTACCTTTTTCTAGAACCATCTCCACAGCTATCAATATTAAAGTTAGATCTGCAGTTACTACAGCACACAAGCAATACACAAGATGCTACTTCTAATAACTCCAGGGAAATTGTTTTTTCCCATAATTCCTATACTAAACAAAATGTCCTCCAATAGATCTATTTGATATGCAAAAATAGATAACTTCTCAGAATATTAAGTCTGTCAGGGATCTATGCTGAGATGTTGAAATTTATTTAAAATTATTTTATTGACTGGTGTTCAACATTAGACAGGAAACTCAACTGAAATATGAGATGCTCAGCTTCTAAATAAAGTGCACCAGTGGGGAAAAACTAGGGCAACATATTTTTCCACACATGCTTTTTAGTTACTAGAAACTAGTTGAGTTACTTCAACAGTCATTGTAGGCAGAATTCTGATAAAATTAGTTATAAAAATTTAGATATCAAAGAAACCTTCCAGGGTGAGGAAAAGATTACCCTTCAGAAAAATCCTAGTATTACTATTAGAAGATCCTAGATATCTAGGCATTCAGAGTAATACACAGGATAACTGAAACTGGCTCAGTTCAGATTGGGATATACTTTCTCTTTTTTAACTTAATTCTAGTCTGACTTAATTCTAGTTAGAATTGTATTAGTCATGCTAATTTATTTATTTTTTTAAGGTATGTAAGATACTCAACTGTTATATTTAATGCTCTATGGATAGCTGAGAATTCCTCTCTAATTAAGAATTCAGTTAGCTTATAAATGCTCATTACCAGACCATTTTTAAGTGGAAACAATTTAAGCAAATATCTGAGTAATAAAAAGAGCAATTATTCTTTTTTTTTTGCATACACAGTTACCAAAAGCTAGTTCAGTTACTTCAAAGAAGAGGTATTGCATGCAGAGTTCTCAATAAGCATCAGTTGTAACATGTAGGAGTACTTTTACACTTCTGTCTTGTCACTACAGTAGTTTCATGCCTCCTACATTTACTTTTTTCTTTTTTTAAAACAAACTACAAAAGCAAATAAACAATATTAGTATTACTAGTTTAATCAGCAGTTGGGGAAAAACTACTTTTAAGCTCTGTTATACTAATTATATTAACATAGTATTTTTAATCTGTCATTTAGATCCAATTATGTACTTTTTTGACATCTCAAAAAACAGGCATATTAATTCAGCTCAATTTTATCTTTTGTTCTTGAAAATTTAATAATTCCAACAAAATTAACAAGATTTTTTTAATGTAAACCATAATATAATCTTACACCTTCCTCTTTAGTTGGGCCATGCATTAATTTTGTAAAATATTAAAATGTAAGAATATGATAAATAGACAAATATTAAGTCTACAGTTCTCTGGGCCAGACCTTTTCTTTATATTCATACGTGTGTGTACACAGGCTTTATAGATAACCAATATTGTGGAAAAACTGCTTGTTTATTATTAGCTTAATAAAATGTGAATGTTTAATTTTTAAAGTACTTCTTATTGGTAACATAATTAATCTCCTAAAAATGCATTTACAAATCAACTGTATAAAATTTTACTCATTGTGACAGCACTGGTTTATGCTGCAAAAGAAAAGAAGTTTCCATTAAGTCAAAAGTTGATTTGAGTGATCAAGTAACACTTAAACATTTTTATAGTTTCTGTATAGTTTTTAACAAAAGACTAAAACATGAATGCATTCTTGATCCACTGTGGGAAAGAACAATTTCAAAAGAAACAATATATTGCTATGGAAATTTGAAGGATGACTAATGAAAATGGCCATAAAACTGAATCAGCTCTAGAAGTGTTTATGATGTTCAAGGGATTCTCTTAATCTAGAGAAAGTTGCTGACATGGCTTTTTCTTTTTATTCCAATAAAACATAGTATTAACTGAAATCTTTGCAAACATGTAAACTCTATCAGATTTTTTAAAAGTAGTTCATTGAAGCAAGTTATTTCTCAAAAAAATGTCGAACTATAGAAACCAGAAAACAAACAAAAACAATTTTTCACTGGTATTTGAAAGATAACTGAAGACTTCTCTACGCTAAAAAGAAACTGTGCATACAAGACACAGGATACTGTAAATCTTATCTTAAAAATGAAAGCAAGGACTTGCAACCTTGCTAAAATTACATTGCGACCTTCTACTGAAAACTTCTCAGAAAATAAAATAATCCATGACTAGTTGTTCTTACAGATATAATTTCAAAAGTTTCCACTGTAAGATTTACTTTAAAAATATATATATATATTCCTGCCAAAGAATAGTTATATTTATAAATCCATAATGTCTTTGTTTGGGTATTAATGCAAGATTGAAAGAGAACAAAGACACACACAAATCCTTTTAAATACCCTTCCAGCCTTAGTTAGGTCTGATTTTAGAGGGACACTGAAAGTTCAATGAAAATCATCTGGAGGGCAGAACACACAGGCTTCTCATCTGCCAGTACACATAGTATGTTCAAAATAGAGAGAAGCTTGAGTACCACGTTTTATGCTACTAGAACAACATATTACAAGTTATGAGAAACTTGCTGCAGGGGGTACCTGCAGCAGGGCTTGAGGCAGCAAACATTCAGGTGATAGATTTTTCTGAGATCTGCACTAATTCTGCAAAGTCTAAATAAATATTAGCTATTAAAAGTCCATTATCACATAAGAAAAAAAAACAACAAACACTTAATGCAGTAAAATTCATGCATAGCTAAGTGCTTACAGAAGCAAGTCACCGAGTGTACAAACTCAGCAGATCTCAATGTCATTAGTATTTCAATCAGTTAAAACCTTACTAATATTAATATTTAACCACAACAAAAGAGAGGAAAGTAGAAAATGGCTGTATAGAAAGGTGAACATATATTCCTACTGACTCAAACTGAAGGAAAAAGTCTGTAGTGAACACATGATGGTAACAATGTGGTGAATATGGAACAATTAGACAAACTGTTTTCAATAGCACAATTGACATAAACACTTGCTCACTTAAGGACTTAATCAAAATATGGTTTGAATAATTAATTAAAATTTCTTTATATATATGTATAAAAATCATACCAGTGTCCCTCACAAAAAAAAAATAATGACATTTTTAACCTTTCCCTATAGACAGTCTAGCATTCCCCTATATTAAAATTTAAATGCCAAAAGTACTAAGACAAACACCAAAAAGCAGTTTCGAATTGTCCTTTTTGCTGATAAAGGTAGCTCTCAATTCCTTGTCTCTGTGAATCTTTATACCCTCAATGAAGATAAATGCTATCTTGCAAGGCAAACTGTAAGGAGAATGGGCTTCTTTCACTTCACAAATATTTACATCTAAAAAAAGGCGTCATGGTATCATACCAACATAGAAAGGGTTGCAGGATTCAGAGGTCTTTTCTCAAAATTCAGTGACTGTACAGGCCATACCACTTTCATTTTAGGTAGAGAAAAAGGTCATACCTACATATCCCTTTTTATTGTTATATTTTAACTTCTTGCTTTTTTTTTTTTTAATTTTTGAAGTTTCATTGTGACTGAGGAAAGGGAAGTGGTAGATTTTCAAACAGTCCTCAAAGATATTTTATGAGATTAACACTTCCTAAAAGCTTTGTAGCATGCAACATATTTGAATTAAAAAGACAGATTGCATTTTGAATCCAAGAATTTATACAGACAAACAAGATCAGAGAGAGGGCTTCAAGCATGAGCTTCAATTAAGATTCAGGGTCTACAGCTTTTTTGATTCAATGGAAGTTTACAACCTAAACAAGCATGATTTCAGTAAGCTCATGTGACTCATTCAGCTGGCCTACAACCTTAACACTTTCGGAAAAAGAGAAGAATCCAATAAATGTTCTATACATACTTTCTTACCTTTACCTGCAAATTGATTCATCTACAACCGTTTATCTGTGCATCTGAGGTTTGTAATACATTCAAAGATCAAAAGTGAAGCATTTACCATTTTATCACGTTTTTGCACTTTACAGACATTTTAGACTACTACGTACACATTTTAAGGAATGACTAAAAGTAAACAATAAAACCAGACAATTTCAGTCATGTCTTTCAAGTAGTATCCTTAAATTCACTTTTTTTTAATTTATTATAAGCTCTCCATAAAGTCTTTGGCATTATTGCTGCCTATTTCCAGCTAAATCTGCTTAATTCCCTAAACACCTTCAGAGTCATACATTCTTTCTCCTCAATTTTATTTGGGATAAAACTGATTTTACAGAGGTTTTTTGCCTTCTTCCTCATTTGTATCATTCTGGCATGACTGTGGAACTTCCTCTGCAGAACAGCTGCACCATACCTGCTAAGAGAGGTCAGAGGAAGCTCTTGGTGCCTTAGGTGCCACAAACCACCTGGGCTGAAGATGCTCCATTTCCAACTGGGGTGACAGGCTGAGATCTACCATCTCATAGCGCATCATGAATGGAGATGTGTCGACTGGACACAAACCCATCACCTGACTTCTAAGCCTGCAGGTTCACACTGGCAACAGAAATGGGATCTCTTACATTCTGCACCAGTTCAGAGCCTACCTTGGGCTAAAAATAGAAGTAACAGCAATTTTCTGTCATTTCCACTGATGACAAAGACATGACTCTCTAACTATAACTTAGCCTAAGCAAACCCAAGCCAAAGATTCTCTCTGCTGGGGGTATACATCTGCTCTCTTCTCTCAAGTGTAATACAGTAATGAGGTCTTATCACTTTGATGACATTCATTCATTTCTTTCATATGCTTTTTGGCATATTTTAATGACTCTATTACTCCGAAACTGCTACACAGATAAGACTGTTAGCAAAAGTACAATTTGAAGACTGTCAGCAGATCGCTACATTTCCCATGTGGATAATAAACAGGATGTGTTTGCTAGCAAGGGAACTGAAGGAACAAAAATAGCATATTACCTAAAGGAGCTTAAGGAAAGGTTTGGAAAAGCTGAACGAGATCTGTTCAAAGCTCTTCAGTAGGACCATTTTCTTCAGCTGTGTAAGTTGCATTTTATGCACTATGTCTATTCAATGCTACTGAGACGAAGACTGACTCAGTGTTGAGATTATGCTAGAAAGCACTTATCTAAGTAAATACACATAAAAGTAGGAGTAACCTTTATTCCATGCTACACCCTAATGGATATGTCAAGTGGATACAGTAAGTTATCTACTAGAACTATAGGTTTCAGTTACTTTTTCCAGCAGTTCTGCAGGACTGCTGATAAGACAGGTGGAACAAATATTCTCCAGGGAGAATCAATTTTGTGAACAGTTAACTAAGAAATACTAGATGTCAAAAGTTGTTTTGGTTTACATCTACCTTTGGGAAAATCTCAGAAATTGGAGATGAGAAAGAATTTGTTCCATTCTTATGATGGAAATAAAAGGATTGTTACCATTTACCTACTTGGTTATTATTAACTTACACTTAAGAACTTTTAACAAATCATTCCTATAATGTTTCCTTATTTGATTTTTTTTCTAGTTTGCTGTAGGCTACTATGAGCAATCTTAATCTCCTGCAAACGATTAAATCTTAAACCTTTACTGAAAGTTATTCTACTGGAGAATATACACCACTTAACAGGAAGGAGACTTATCTTTATGTAAAGGAAACTTCTTATAAACTCTTTATATGGGTTTAATTTGAACTTGTTTTCACTTATTGAAAGCTGACAGATCCCAACAATATTTTTAATGACAATTTTGTAACATATTTAAATCTTTTTTTATTCTGTTATCCAGTATAACCTAAATGGTGAGGTTTTCCCCACATAAATACTGCTTTCTTATTTAAGAACCTTTTAGAAAGAGCACCTCCTAACTCACCTTCAGGAAACAGAATACAACCATAACAAATTCTGTTGACAGCTAAACCATTTACATAAAAATAAATGTATATTAGTATTATTTACACAGGACATTTAAGTTCAAAAAATTCTGCATTCAGTGTAGAAAAAGAAGCTTCTAGAGAAATTAAAAGCACCCAACCCAGATGCATACTCTGAACTATACCCTTTTTTTTTGCCTGAAGTTAGCTCCTGTGAATACTTTCCCATCCCTCTCAGCCATAAACAACAGTATTTGAACGTAGACAGTTTTCAGCATTGGTATCTATACTTCTAGGAGCTCAAATTGATGTACGAACTTCTTTCATCAACAGTGTTACTTATCCTTTCAAGTATTACTTACAGATAGTAAAGAAATTGGACTGTGAAGGATCCCTCTGAGATCCCACTGGACACTTTCCAAAAGCAGATCATTTTACTGTATTCTATTTAATCCTTTATACACTTTTCAATCCAGGTGACAACGCTGAGAGGCATATAAACACAACAGTTTTCCAATAAGACTGTACAGCACAATACAGTATGAATCAGACAGTACTGCAACATGTTCATTTGGTCAGCAGAAGCATCACTTTCCCAGCCTGTTCCAATAGTTGTAATATGTGACCCAAGTGCTGGCTTCTTTCACATTGAACCTGAGATTTATCCCCTGGCATCAGGAAAGACTTCAGTTTAACATATGGTAATTGCCAGTACCATTCGAAAAAATCCAAACATGTAGAATATTTGCCCCTCTGCCTTTTGGCAGCTACCTAATGCTTCTTGTCTGTTGGAAGAGATTGCCAAAGGTTTAAGTACCTACAGAAACCTGCTAAAGAATCTGATGTGTAATATTCAGATCTACTGATGGTTTTACATTAAAGCTACTTAATTTAAAAAAATATTCAAATAAAGCTAACTTTTAAAAATCAGAACTCCAAAAGATATATGAAAAGCTTGAATTTCTTAAGTGTAAAAAAAAATCTTGTCACTCAGAATTGTATGACTGCAAGAAACACACTTTGTTAAGTTTTAAACTTGGAAAATAGTAATAAATTAGTCTCAAAAGGGAGATTACAGATGACATGTACAACAACAAGACTACTTTGCAAATCAAATAAATTTAGAATAACCTTATCTTCTACTTTTAGTTTTATATAAACATTTTTAAGTCCTCATATATACTCGTTAATGTTGACAATAATTAATTCTAGATTACATACTTCAGAAACAAATCAAAAGAGCAGATCCATGTCTCATAATCAGAGCACACATTCCTTGTGCACTGCAATGCCCTTCCAGACTAGGGGTAGCTTCAATCACCTTCAGATACTGCTCTGGCAAGAACCATAGAGTACTGTAACTGCTAATTCAGCACCCCTTTTGCTCAAAAAGAGCAAGGAAGTTAGCCTGAGTCAATTTCATCACTGCTGTGGTTAAAGAATTTTCACAGCCTGCAGTGTGACTTCCATTCATACTATTGGAAGATTAATCCCAAGTTCCTGGACTTTTATATGCCTGAACACTGTCTTAAAATTAAGAGCTAAAGTATAAATCTGATCACTTCCTATACAGAGTTATGTTTGAGATAATTGTAAGCTAAAAGAAGCAACTGTATTGAAAATCATTACTCCCAACTTACCTGGTGCTAGCCCAGCAGTAGCAGGACCTCCCATAGAGGGGTGAGAGAACAAGGCTTGAGAGAAGGCAGACATACTTGACTGGGATACATTACTCAGCCTGGAGGTTGATCCTCCTTTAGGAATAAACTCACTTGCAGAAGGATTTGGTGTCTGTTTAAAAAAAAACGTAAATTAAATTTTTATTTTAAATGTGAAGAGATGGACAGTGCCTATTTGGCAGAAAATACTTTATACACAAGCCTACCAAGTGCAAGGGGTATTTTTAAGTTACAGCTTGCTGACAAGAACAGTAGACACTGGAAGCTGGACTACATGAACACATTTGAATGTTTTTCTAGCTTACACCTGAAGTTGCATGAGCAAGTCTTCCATATGAACAGCTGATGTATGAGTTCATACAAACACTTTGCCAAAGGCTTTCCATAAACATTATATTATATAGATGGAGAACAGACTTGCCACTGAGAAAGGCTTGCCACTGAACAGACTGTTCCTACAGACTTAACAGATTTCATCTCAAGCTAAGTAGCAGTACAAATTAATGCAGTAAAAATTATTCCTACCCAGTAAGTCCTTGTCTGTATTTCAAATACTCTAATATGTTCCTTTTTTTGTGAAATTAACTTGTTTTTATTATCTATTCCATTTACATAGCACCTTTAATAATAAGGTTTAATTTAATAACACGGAAACAAATGGCAGAGTGAGCACTAATTTAGACAGTGAAGAAAAGTATTAATTTTTTTGTTAATTTGTTTTTACTACTTTTATTTGAATACTTCAGCCAAGTATCACAGTATTAATGTATTTCAAAATGCTGGAAAAGAAAGAGGATTCTAATAGCTGTAAAATTAAAAAGGATGCTGAGGTTTAAAATCAAATAATAAGAATATTCCACCTTTCATCACACATTAAATTTGAATGGCTAAACACCTGATGATGTTACACTTTCTATATGTTTATGTGCCTGGATATTCACAGAACAGCTATCATCAGATGCATAGATTGGTGAACTAAAACACATTTACATGGCTAAAAAAATCTTAAAACTCTACAATCAGATTTAGTTAAGGAAATTTATTAAGTTATACACTAATGCAACCAAAAAAAAAAGGTAAGTCATATTATACAGACTGCAAACAAGTAACTGATACATTTAAACTCAAAAGGTAATATTCCAGACTTATCAAAATGTTAGGTACAGGAATATCTTAGACAATGGTGCTCCTCCAGATAAAATCTGGCATGCAACAATTCAGTCAAGTCTGCACTGAAACTGGAGAAAATTACAGAGGTGGTAAAAAGTTGAGCAGAATTTGTACAAACAGTAACACACCTAAGAAGTCATCATCAAAAAAAGTAACTGGGAGAACAAAGGATGGAATTTGTAGCACCTTGCTTGAAGTACATAATTTCAACTTTTTTCCACTGCTAAAGCTACCCATTGCACACTGACAGATCTACCACAACTATATACTCTGTCAACTAGGTGACAAGGGCAAGATAGGACAAAAAAACCTGAAGCAGGCAAGTGGAGAGAAAGACACCTTCTGGAACTCCAGCCTTTCTTACAGCAAGTGACAGATTTCCCAAAATTCCATCAATTTCATTCCATCTAAACTCTTTACAACTTTCACCAACTTATTCAATTGATGCCTAAAGAACAGGTCTGCTTTTTATTTCCAAATGCACTGTGCAAGGGTTCATAGACCAGTTCTGGTCTCTAGAAGTTATTTATATATCGATTATGATTTTAAAATGAAGCTGCTTCACAGTTCCACTTAAAATGGTAGGTGTTTTAGTTTATTCAAGCGAAAGACAAACGCAATAATCTGCAGTTTGGGTTTATGCTGTAGAATTATGAACAGCAGTGGGGGTCAAATCCTGACGGAAAGTCAGTTTTCCATAAATGAGGATCAGAATCAAAGCCTGATAAGGTCAAATTGTTTCTATATAACTTTGATGAAAGCCTTTGTGCTTTGATTTGCACAGCTAGACCCTTTCCTATAAAGCCTATTTTACTTTTCTGTGATGTTACAAACACGAAGCTGAAACCCAAGACTTTCCCCACTGGTAAAAAGGTGATGTAAATTTTGTTTCCAATTTTAAAAGACACTTCCACATTCAAGCTGTTTTCTAAATACAGAAAAATACCTGAGCTCCACATCCACCAGCCTGAATAAACTAATTAAACTAGACTAGACTAAGTGAGAGAATGGAATATCACTATTAGTTCTTTAATATTTAACCTTCTCATTATTTTTCAATATTTGTAGATAACCTATTCAGCACCAGTGAGTGCATGCAAATACACCAAAATGCTGAAGCCATATTCTTAATGGCCAATGATTCAGAAAACATGTTCTTGGTCTGGAAAAATATCCTGTTTTCACTGGCAACTCATAATACAAAGTGTTAGTTTTACATCTGAATCAACAGTAAGCTTGAAAACCTGTTTAAGAGGAGACTATGCTCTAAAATCCTACAGGCCATTTTTACAGTTTTTGTTAGAATTTTGTCAAAAATTGCAAAATGAGATTGAGTAAAATAAATTTAAATTTGCATATGAGTGAAAATATTGTATAGTTAATTAGCAAAAAAAACATTTTCTTCATTCTTTATTGTGTTTAAATTTCCCACTAGCACAGCTAGAAAACAAATTTCACTTAGTCATTAATTACTCAGAGTAAAATAGCTTATTCATGCTAGACCAGGCTTCTAATTTTAAGTCTGAGTAAATCAGAATTAGTAAAAATTAGAAAGAAAACAAGTATTGAAAACTTTTAATAAGCTGTGGGAAAAATTAAAATAAAGGAGATGCAAGAAATACTTAAGAGGACATGTAATGAATTATGCAATACTGTGATATTAAAAACAAAAGTAGCAAATGCACTTGTTAAAACTCAAGAAACACAAAGCCCACTAGTGCTGTCCACACTAGGCAACAAACTAAAGACTGTTTTTTAGTTTCAAATGCAGCTGTCCTATATAAAGACCAAGATTATTTCAAAACATTAATGTTTTCAACAAACAGCATTAAACAAATATAGCTATGTAACATGTCAAATGTTTCTACAACCCACCTAAAGTAACATCCACCTCACACATTTACTAAAATTACCACAATTCCTTTTTCATCTCAACGTGGCCAGTTTAAATCACACCCTCCTTCTTCCACTATATTAATAACATTGTCAAACTAAAGCTGGGAAGCAACTTTCCCAGGAATTTTCTGTATTAATACCTGTGTCATGCAACCTCACCAGAATGATTCCATGAAGAAATTTCAACAATACCCTATTTTCAGATTCTTTATGCCTGTGCTCTCTTGAAGAGAGCAGCCTTTCAAGTCAGCTCTGCAAAGAAACTTCCAAAGACAGGCCACAAAACCGTCAATCCAGCTCCACATACGCAATGTCAATACTTCTATACATTAGACAATGCACAACTAAATAAAGCACATATAGTCCAAATTAAGGCTGAATTTAGTCATGATGCAATTAGTAAGGGTGGAACAACAAGGCCTATATGAAGGACTATAAAATAACTAATTTTGTGTCACCATTCCCCACAGAAATTGTCTGTTTGGTGGCTTTTATGCTTTTAAAGATATAAGAGGGAACACCATTAAAACAGTGTGGAGAGGAAGAAACAAGTATTTTTTTTTGAACCACCAAAAAACAATTCAAGGCTCCTTAAAGAAAGGTGCAGACAAAAGTAAAGAGCAAGCCAAGGATGTCAGCTGAAGACCATTGCTGGGAAGACCACACAGAGGCATGCAGCAGTTCTGCACATTGAGGAGATGCACGTATCAACAGATTTCCTTAGAGCAGAAGAAAGGTGAAAATTCCTGTTTCATCAACTAACAATTTCAGTACTATGCTTTTTTCTCTACGCTTTAGTGACCAACTCCCAGTGCTGCAGTCATTCATAAACAAATCCTTAAAGCAACATAGAGTACAGAAGTATTCTGTAACACAGAGATACACAAGTTAGGGAGCCTTTGGAAGGTCATGCAGGGATCCCACAGGACCACTGGAAACCACCCTTCTTTCTCATTTCCAGTGCAGCACCTCACAACACAACACAGCTGTACAGCAGCAGCAGCACTGTCACCTCTGTTTCACTGGCTGCAATGCTACTTTGTTAGATTGGTTCTGGTCCTACATTCTACCTAAAGCAAGAAATAGACCAATTTCAGTTTTTCAAGAATGTGCTAATGTACTTACCACTCTAAAAGTTGGATACAAGACTTTTTGTTCTCTTTTTGTGATCTCTTTCACCTCCAAATTCATGCTGATCTGTTCTGACATCCCCAAATTGCATAATCCTGTAATGGTTACAGAAAACCACTGCTAAACTATACCCATGCTACAAGCAGGGCAGTCCTTTACCAGTGTATTCTTGGCATAGTTTCCATCATCTCTTAAGAGTCTATAAACATAAAAAAATGTTGCTTATGTGTGCTCATTTTTGTTGCTGTTTGTTGCGGTTTGTTTGTTGCTGTTTTTAAATGGACAGATGAGATAGAAAAGGAGGCTCGCTTTAGAGAGCTGCAGCCCCTCTGCTTCTAGAAGGACTTGTTAGCTACAGCATGAGGGAAGAACACATTCTGGAAAATCAGAGCAGCCCAAGAGCCCTTGGAAGTCACCAAGGTCTTCAAAGCAAGTCTCTTCCCCTCCCACCATTGAATTTGTGCAACATGCTTCCTTACCACAATTACTGTGACAAGTCATCACATCACCTATACAATAAGCTCTAATAAATTTAATTTCATCAAAATTAGTAGCCCTAATTCTCTACTGCTCTTTCAGAAGCATTAGAGACAATTTCAGTAAAACTGGGTAAAATTTGCTGGCTAAAGACTTTTTTAAAACAGAACACAGGCTCAGACAAACATCTTAGCAAACAGATCTCACTAGAACGTAAACTTTAAAAGACTCAGAATATTTTCACATTTCTTGAACAAATTACTTCAAAGTACTATAAAAACTAAAGTGTTAGAAGTTCATGTTCTTGTCAGAAAGTATTTGAAAAATACATTTATCTGTATTTTTTTTGTTCAAGAAGCAACCAAAAAGATCAGCTATTCCTGGTACTTCAAAACTGATCTGTGTAAGATAAAAAAATACATATTCCTACTATTTTAAGCAAAATTGCCATTTGCTATTATAATATGTATCATGCAGTGGTGCATTGGCTCATGGTATTTATTAATTTAGGGTGGGACAATGAAGAACAAACTTTCATTTGGTATTTTTTGCTTTTTCAATGCACAACCCAGAATACAATTCACCCTATGGCCTCCGCTCAATCATTTAAGTGTAACAGTGCCCGAAGTAAATAGATCTGAATTATAAATACACAGCCATGGCTGAGAAACAAAAACAACACTTTGCAATGCATGTTGCAAACTACCCTGCTTTTCAAAACAGCTACTTTTTGACAAAAATGTTTAAATATTGCATGATGAAATAACAGTGTTCCCATATCTTAAACCATACCTTGGGAACCAGAAGAGGTTAGGGGTCATCCTGCTGCAAAGCAGCTCCAAGGAGTAAGACCTTGGAGTCTCAGTAAACAGTTAAGTTATTCATGGGACAGCAATGTGCCCTTGTGGCCAAGAGGGTCAATGGTATCCTTGGGTACATTAAGAAAGTATGTCCAGCAAGTCTAGCTCCCCTCCCACTCTATCCTGGTGAGACCACACCTGGAATCCTGTATCTAGTTTTGGGCTCCCCAACTCAAGAGAAACAGGGATCTACTGGAGAGAGTCCAATGCAGAGCTAGAAGGATGATTAAGGGCCTTGAACATCTCTCATATGAAGAAAGGCTGAGAGACCTGGGGCTGTTTAGTCTTGAGAAGAGAAGACTGAGAGGAGATCTTATTAATGTCTATAAATGTCTGAAGGTCTGGGTATAAAGAGGAAGGTGCCAGTTTCTTTTCTGTGGTGCCCAGTAACAGAACAAGGAACAATGGCCATAAGCTAGAACATAGGAAGTTCCATCTCCACGAGGAGAAACTTCTTCACTGTGAGACTGACAGAAGACTGGAACAGTCTCTGGAGATGCATTCCAGTGTGGCCTGCCTTAGGCAATCCTGCTTTGGCAGGGGGGTTGGACTCAATCACTAGAGGTCCCTTCCAACCCCTAACATTCTATGATACCCTCCTATGTCCTCTGCAACCTATTTTTACGCTTTTTCCCATTCACTCCTGTGAGACTCCACCATTCTCTGCAATCTTCCTCCTCCTACTTCCCATGCCTGGAACATCTTTTTATTCTTAATACCACCAGATATGTATATACATGCTTTTCTGAAGTCTCACATCTCCATGGAAAGCTATCTAATTGCATCATATAGTAAAATCTTGTGCTGTACAGAGTTTAAGTCAATTACGTAGCTGGGATTCTGGCACAAAAGAGCTTGGATTTACACCCTCCAAAAGCCAAGTGCTCTGCAGCCAATTCCAAGCTATTGCTGCTCGCCTTGAGCTTCCCATCACCACACCTTCAACAAAACTTTGCAGGGCATCAGTACTGAAAAGACAATTGCTCCTGGTCTAAAGCTCTGAGTCTTAAACTACTGGCTCTCCAGCTTCCAGAAGCACTAAGTCTTTCTGCTCTACTATACATGGAGTAGATCAATGACAAGCCTCGCTGTGACACTGAACAGCAAAGAAAACAATGGAAGACAAATACAAAGAAGGCTTTTCCTGCCCTTGAATATCACCCTGAAATTCAAAGACCAAATTTTCTCTCTTCTCAGAGCAACTGTCTAGTAATTAGATTACACTGTAATTAGATCCACATGATAAAAATCAATCTGTTGATCTTCTCTCCCTTGAGAAAAGTAGTGCTTCACAGGCTCCAGCCATGCCTCTGAAACCTTTCCTGGTTCTTCTACCAGTAATTCCTTTAGGTTTCATCTTTACTGCCCCAGTGGCTTTGCTGCTTCCCCTGCAGCAAAAGGGCCAAGACAGACTTAAGGCCAAATGCCCCTACACAAAACAGCATCAGCTTGCCCGCACCACGCTGCCCAGGACTCCCAGTTTCAGTAGTGCAGAGATGTCCAAACATCAGGTAATGCAACACCAGTACTGGTATGAAAAGGCTCTGGTATGAGCTTCATGTTGGTCCTTACATGGCAGAACTGAAGAGAACTGAAAGAAACTCTGAAGGTGCCACAAATTCTAGTTACAAGTCTATTGTAAATTTAGCCATTTTCCTCATCCAGAAGACATCAAAAAGAACATAACCCAACAGAAAGACTAAAGTAAGTAATGATCACTGAGAAATCAAAAGTGACACACAAGAGCAAAACAATAATAGAAGCAGTGTTGTAGCTAGAACCAGTACAACAATTTCCACCTAAGCTCCATCTTAAGGGTCATGAAGTAGATCTCTGCCAGATTGTAATTATCATGCCAAGGTTAATCTGCTACTTTCATACGGTGATGCTCAAATCCAGCTGTACCTCTCCCCAGTTACAGAGTTGAAAAAAACTCAAGAATAAAGAAACAAAGTTTAACAAACAAGTTGAGAAATATAAACTACCCCAACTTAAAAATTAACAAGTTTACACTTCCTGATCATGGTGGTTACAACTTCAAATTCTGTACTAAGGGAATTTATTTGCATTAAGTGTCAATAATTTTAACAAAGATCACTAATTTTACCAGCAGAGACCTTGCTCACATGAAAATTAAAACAAAAGGTTGTGTTTGTTTGCTTTTAGGATGCAATTAATGATTACTTTTGCTCCTCTGCAGATTATAACATAATCAAGCAATGCACATAGCACAGCAGTGGGTAAACAGAATAAAACATGTGAGCCACCCCCCTGGAGGGCCCACTATGCCCACTTTGTGAAATGAATATTTGAGCAGATCTCAACCCACGTTTGGAGTTACTACTTCTAACATTTTCCAAAATTTAAAATAAAGCATCCAAATACTGAAAAAGTTACTAGGAAAAAATAATTTTACCTGTAAATTGTTTTCTGTGACTCTGTTCCACCAAACCATATTGATGGGTACTCCTGTTTTACACCTGTCAGCCAGACAGCCAATAGGGTTCTTTGATTTTCTTGCTTTTGATCCCACCGGAACTATCCTCTCATCCAGCATTCCCAGTCGGTACTTCCTGGGCTATGAAAAAAAAGGAGAGAAACCAGGCCACTCCTAACAACCCTCATCTAAAGCTACACTACAATAGGTATTACACTGTGATATGATTTCTGGATTGGTGGAATAGGAAACAATTTGCAAGTAAAATTTATCTGAGACTGTTTCCTTTCAATCCTGACTACTTGGTTAAAATAAATAGTACTTAAAAAAACTTCAGAGACTAGTAAATATTTGTAAGCAAAACCATCCATCACAAGTCAGCCACTGAAACATGAGAATAAACTAGGGAATTCTGTAAAAATGAAGAATTGTTAAAAAAAAATCCGTATTTCTGAAATAGATACCTTCAATCACCTCATAATAATGAACACTTCCCTTGGGGTTTCTATCAAACAAAAAAATGTAGTATTTACTCTTGTATACTGCTTCTTAAATTCAAATTTGCCAACATGCACCTCATGAAGACCTGCTTTTGAAAATCAGGTAGAACTGAGTAGCGAAGCTGCAGTAGAACCCAATGAGAAAAACATTCCT
>NW_009954705.1:1197711-1229572 GCF_000747805.2 Chaetura pelagica | reverse complement strand
ATTCCTGCTCAAGTTAATATTCAAAAGCTTAAATTCAGTCACTGTCAAGTTAAAACAGACAAGAATTACCATTATAAATGCATTGGAAATTGACTTAAAAATGAGAAAACAAAACACGCTTGAGGAAGTGAACACACAGGAGGTACTTGCACCTCAATAGGGGTGACATTTCTATTATGCTGGCAATGACCTCTACAAATGAAACAGTTTATAAAGGAGGATATGAACATTCAATTTAAACACTATAAAAAAAAATATCTGTTGAAGACTTTCAAACAGGTAAATACTGAAGTTCTACAAATCTCTCTATGCTTTCAAACCTATGTGTGCCTACCTACATGGTAAACACCACCAAATGAAATACCTCAGCATGCATGCATATTTAGACTAGGATCTTTTGCAGCAATTATATCAACAACTGGACCAAATTTCAGAGGTTGATCTGCTTTTCTTTTGCTGTGTTGGTTTTTTTGTTGTTTGGAGTTTTTTTTATGTGAAAATGCAATTGTCATCATCTAGATATAGACTACTTTTCAAGTAATCAAAGCTTAACTTACCTTTATTCAGACATCTACTTCACCTGGCACCTTAAAAATCTTAGTAAGATGTCCTCAGTACACATTTTAAAAATTGCTCCTCAAGTAACAAGACCAGAATCTAATGGAAAAGATTTCCTACTCACCAACAATTTGTAAAACAGGACAAAACTACCATAAAATGGTTGCAAAAACAAAACCTTAACAGATTCCCTCCTCTGCTTCCCAAAAACTTTCAGACAGAAGGCTTTGGAAATAATTAAAAGCTGAACAGAAACACAAGTACCTTCTAAAAAAAACCAAAAACAAAGTAATAAAAAACAAGAACCAACCAACAAGCCATCACGGATACCAACATTGACAGTTAGCTACTAAGAAATTCCATGAAGATCAACTTAACCAACTTTAATAACAGTATGGAAGACTGAATTTTGTCACACCAATTAGAAATCTGGTAAACTGTTGGATGGATAGCACAAAGTCTCCCTGTAGTTCAAATGCAAACCTGACCATGCTAACTCTAAATACTGGTGGTTTATTTAGAGAATCACAACTATTGGGCAACTTACCATCTTAGCAGATCAGGAATACTAATATCATAAACTGCAAAGCTGTAATGTCTGGGAAGCCAGACATGCAAATAATGTTGGATTTTAGGGCAGGGTTTGAATGAAGGATGTGATATCCTTAGCCTGGCTAAAGGAAACAATGAAGAGTAACAGTTTCCCTGGCAGCTTCCCTACCTCTCTCCATGTCCTAGCAAGTGCAGGGACCCAGCCTGCCTCAGACTACTGTACTGCAACCCAGTGTCCATACATGCTCCTATTCATAAAGGGTTCTTTTTAATCTTTCATAACAAAAAGTGATCTATAAGTATTTTGGAAAGAAGAATCAAAACAAAAGAGGAACTGACCCAATGTAGAGGGATGCTATTTCAGTTAGAATGGGATTCAGAATCCAGACACCAGCATAAAATTGTGTTTTAGGCTTTATGAAGGACTATACGGGGTGGGCAGGTGGGCAAACAATGGCCAATTCTATGCCATAAAGCAACATCAAGACAACATGAGCTTATACACAAGTAACTCTTGGTCTACAGGTATTGAAAAATCAAACTAAAAAGTGGGTGACACTAAATGAAAATTTTACTTTTGTTATCCACTATAAACCTCACCAATTACCAAGTCAGGAATTGACAGTTCTGACAGACATGAGAAGATGTAATATACAATATTAACATTTGGAACTATATGTCAGTATGTTTGCAGAAAAATAATTCTAAATTACACTTGTTTTCAATAAGCAAAATTACATCCAATTCAGAAATCCAATCTGAGTTTACAGGAGGCCAGAAAAAAGTGTCTGCCAAGAGGGGAGATTCAATAGAAAGAACAGAACAAATACATTGAGCCATTTGAGTAAGTGTACCAACTTTGCTACACAGAGCAGCAAATAAAGCAACAGAGACAGAACAGTGCATCTTGAAACAAGCAGGAACTCATCAACCAGTGATCATTTCTGAACTCAACTAACACACCTACCTAAAACATAAAGGCATGACAATCTGGACAAACCAACCCAACTTCTTGGCATGGGACCATTTTCTCTTTGATGATTATGACAGCAACTGCATTTTTGCCTCCCTTAATATATTGCTAAGTAGTAAAAAAAAACTGTTCAGTCATACACATGAAGGGATAGTTCAACACACTGGACTTTTTTTGTGGGGGAGGTAGGTGGCTAGAGCATTTAAATACTTAATAATCCCTCAGCAAGTGTTTCTCAAACTAGGTTGCAACTCCCAATACAGTTACAAGTTCCAAATGAGTTGTGAAAGGTCAAGAACAGCACAATTATTTTTTAAATGCAAAAATAAGGTTAAACAACAATTATTATAATAAAGTCTAAGAGAAAGAAAAGAATCAACAAAACAAAATTATTTCAAAACATCACTGGAAGAGTTCAGTTCCTACAGGGCAGAAAAGTGAGAAGCAGCATTAATTACTGGCTTCAGATGTTTACATGAGGCAGGGAACAGCTAACTACCCTTAATTGCTAGCAACAGCTTGGCTCCCCAGGGTGAGAAGGGCAAGCATTTTCAACCTTAACTAATAATTATGACTCTTGTCCTGTAGAACCAAGCTGCTGCCAGCAGTTCATGACAGAAAGCTATTGGTTGGCACAATGAGAGGGAAGGTGTTATATTAAGAAAGATAAACCCCCAGAGTCTGAGAAACATAACACTTCAACAAAAGAAATGCACTCAGAAAACAGAAGGTCCTTCCTGATTAGCACCTTCATGTCAGAACACTACTACAGATGAGTAGCCTAATTATTCCACACTAGAAAATATTTCTCAAGTCAGCTTAACTACTTGCTTGCCATTCTTTCCACAAGAAGGTTGGGGACATGTACACCAAATCTATTTTCTTTCTACTGTTTGCTGTAACAGTGTCTTTGCCTCTACTTCCACCTGTTTCTTGGACAGTGGGCAATGCCACACTTCCTCTTTCCAATTCAGAGTCGTTGAAAGATGTTATGAGCCTATGCTAGAGGAATAAATCTAAACAAGAAAAGGTTTCAGAAGATTCAGACTGTAAGAACTCCTATCTAATAGCTGGTATGTAATATTTAAGTCTGGATAAGCTGGCAAATCAAACTACACAATTCCAAAGTTTTCTTCCACTGAAGATCTGCAATTGAATTTCTTCAGGATCACTCATGTCCAAAATTACATTTCTATTCCTTAAAATGTACTTACCACCGGTGGGCTTTAAATTTCAGATTTAGAAGACATTTTCAGTACCAAAACTGAGTTTTGCCATACAAGCATGAGCAGGCTATTGTGTTTTGAAGTATTGTGGATAATGTCAGCTAGAGTAATATGGCCTTTGTGCATACAGTACTGAAGCGAATACTAGTGATCTTAAACCTTTCCCATCACAGGCTACAACAAGCTGCATTACCTTAAATTAGCTAAAAGGTATCACAGCAGCATTAGCTAGGGTTCATCTGTTGTACAGTGAGTTGACTAAAAGCTAACTACAAGGCATTGGTATCATCATTGCTATTTTCACCCAGCTGCCATAACCAATTAGCTGGAATAAGACAGTACTTGAAACACCCAGCTATGGCTATGAACCTCCATTTGCTATTGAAGAAAAGCTCAATAGTCTGGACACAATCCCCTCTACAGGCACAATCAGCTAAGAAATACAATGAACAAAACTGTGTAACTGGATTCAGTAATAAGTTCTACAAGGTGTTACACCCTGAATACTAGGTATAGGCAAAAGGAATATCCTAACACTTCTGCAAACTGCTAATATGAAAAAGAAAAGGTCTTGCCATTACTTTTTAAGTTTTGTGGCCAATACAGCTAGCTACAAACATCTTCATGTGGTTTGGGTCTGCTGCTTATCAAGTTAGTCTCTCCTCTTCCTTTTTCATTACAAACTCTCACTGGTAGAAAGACAGTACCTGTTTTCTGTATCTCAACTTCTGAAGGTTAGAAACGATTTTTTTAACTTTGATATCCACAAAAAATGGAATAGGAGTTTGGCCAAAAGGTTAAAAAAAATTGTGTGTTTATTTCTTTGGTGTTTGTTGTGTGGTGAAGTTTTGTTATTGTTTTTTTTAATGAAGAAAGGAAGAATATGCTAACATGCATACTGTTTGGCTATTTATAATTTTAAAGTTTATAATGTTATACATTGAGATTACACACACTTACAGACCAGCTACCTTTGCCTCTGGAACCCTTCTGAAAAATTGTTCATTAAACCTTGGGTTTGGCTGGCAATAAAGCTTTCACTAGTTGAAAAGTATCATACAAAGACAAACAAAAAAGATTCTTCTAACCAAAGAAAACAAAAATGTGCAGTTTGGCATGGAAATAGGTCCTAATGCAGATCAACATAACTGATCATTGAAAAAAAGCCAATATTTGTTAAATTTTACAGTGAAAGCTGCAACACATCAGGCATTACATCATATGTTTTAAACCACAACTAATACCACCTGCTGAATTGAAATAAGCTGGTGCAAAAGGAGGCTTTTTACACCAACATTAGCACAGGTAGAGAAGACTTGCCAAAATACCATCACCCCAAGACATCCTTTCAAAAACTCCATTCCTAAAGGAGCACAGTGAGCAAAACTAGTTTTGGGGGGTTTTTTATGTTACTTATAAAACTAGGTGAAAAATTATGCACAGTCAAAACCAAGATATATAGGTAAAAGGCCTAAAAACTGATGCAACTTTTACTCTGGTCTTTACTAAGCATATGATTTCTCAAAAGTTGTATATTTTCTAGCTGCTTTAAATACTTGTATAGCATCTTCAACAAATGTGTGCACAAACCGAAAATATCTTCCGATTATTTTACTGCAAATCAGCCTTAAAGACTGATTGGTATAGAAATAATCAGATACAGCTTGTAAATATAACAGAAGAGTCTTGCACATTGAAGTTACATTTATAGTTAATTGCTTCAGCTTGTAAGCTGTGCCTGACAAAGATTCTAGGCGGCTAACTGAAAAGTTGTATTTAAAAATAGGGAGTGAGCATTTAAAGTTTTAGGTGTCTGTAGGCTGCAATGTATTTATAACCTGCTTAGAGAAAATCAAAACAAGCAAAGGTCTTTTCAATACAATTCTAGGGTAAGTGCTGCTCTATGCAGTCAACTTATTCTGCTCTTTTCCTTCAAATACACAAAAGGATGAGGCAACAAAAATATGACTCCTCCACAACGTAAAATTGTTGCCTATTTCTAAAAGGAAGTGTTTTAATAATCTGATTTTTTACATAACACAATGATCACTAATCCATACACAAAAATGCATGTGAATAATAGATTCTTTCATGTTACACAAAAACAAAAGCCATCCCACTATGTAGTAGTTACTAAGACAGCAAGAACACTGAACCAAGGAAAAATTCCAATAACTATCCCAAAAAAAAAAAGTGAAACAGATTAGATGTTATACCCTTAAAACACATTTTAGAACCAAGTAAAGATGCACACATATATTAGTTTTATAGATATTAGGTTTCTCTTTTTACATTCCTGCAACACACCTTTTTGCACCACTTATAGACTGTAATGTTTTATTATTGCAATAGGGGTGTATAAACACAGAAGGAAAATTTTAGGTTTGAAATAGCAATTTAGCCCAGGTCCATTGTAAAGTCTATGCAGGCATAATTGTCCAGTTTACAAGACAGTGACATGATGTGGTGTTTGATAATGATCCCTTAGCTTCTCAGAACATGGTTCATGCTTCTGAGATGGTATTGAGGAGACTATAAAACCCCAAACTACTGTCTTGGCACATTTCCATTAAAGGTAAATACCAGAAGGCTGAACATGGCACACATGGCTTTTCAATGAACACTAATGAGCAGTATGAAGTGCAGGTAATCAGAGCTGGAGATGGAAAAAAACAAAGCTTCTCAACAGATAATGAAACTAAATGGAGTACAGGACATTAAAAAATAAACTAGCAATAGTTTAGGTCTTAAGAGTTTTGCTTCTACAGGCCCTACAATTGTTTTCTTTTAACATGAGAGAAGCTCTCTTGTACTCATTTAAAAGCTTGCATTTTTGCAGACAGGGCTTACAGAATTTGCTTGAAATTAATTTTCTCTCCACTTCATTCTTTAAAGTCTGCTGTCCCATCTCACTTGCTACAGATCTCAATAGAGAACACTGAACAGCAGCACCCTGCTCTGAGTGAATTTCAGTCCAAATAAACTCTTATAATTCTCATTCTAATCTAGTTTAGAGTCTTCTGGTCCTGAATTTTACTCACCCAAAACCAACAGAAGGACTTCTAAAAAAAAAAATTATTCAAAATACATATGAAACAGCATTAAAATTATTGAAATCTCAACTACAGCAGTTGGTTCACTACTTGCCTGTGGACTAACAATGGTTCTCACCTTATTGTCCCTCCTCTAGGTATGTTTGAACACTTAAATAAATGAAACAAATAAACCACTGGTAGGAACTTTTCAGAAGAGTTCGGTTTTCATGAGGATTGAAGGCATGAAAGAACAAAAATGTGCAAAATGTAAAAGCAATGTTTTTCACTATCCTGTAAGGCTGACCAATGACAAGTAGGGGAACCCTTTTGCCTGGATTGCTGGCAACAGTCTCAGAACAATTTATTCATCATAGATTTTTCTTTTTAGCTGGCAACAGATTTTCATCAGTTAGGTTGCACATCTTTATGAACTGTTTACCAAAACCACCCAAATGAATGCAAGGAACTTTTACAGCCAGATTATTTCAGGGTTTAGAAAGGAGCATTTTTCTAGATAATGGCTAAACCAAATTTAGGAAAAAAACACCCAAGAAGTTCAAATTCAGAATGCCACCCTGTTTCCAACCAGCATTACATGTATTTAAAAAAAAAAAAAAAAAGAAAAAAAAGGGTGACATCATTATTCTCAGGGAAGAGGGTTAGTTTATTGCTAACTCTAGCTTTTGTTCCATGCTTCACAAATCCTATTTGTGCACTGTAGATTAATACTTACCTGAAAACGTCTTATAGGAAATTCACTTTAAGGTTGCTTGTCTTACTGCATGTGGAGTTACAACAACCGGACAGTAAATCCAGAAGGTTTTATAGTTGACAGAACCTCCACCAAGGCTCCATCTACAGAAATACTTAGCTCCTTTGATTTCATTTTAAGTATCCTATAAAAATGTCTTTAAATAGTAATCTTAGCTTTCCTGAAATCTAAAATTGAAATGCAGTTTAATAATTTCTAAACAGAAAAGATAGCTTGAGAATGTTCATAAAAATTCAAGGACTAGGTTTACTTTTTAAATAAAAGGTTCAATGCTTTTAAAGATCAAAACAATCATAACCAACCTAAAAAGCCCAAACTACCTAGATACAAAAAGCTGTCTAATTAAAAACCAGGGATATTCAGAATTAAAATAATCAAGTATAATCTTAAATATTTTATTGACATCTACATCCATATGGCTTGCCCATTGTTAAAGAGCTGCCATGAAAAAATAATCAGCAATATCCAGAGACAATAAAGATTAATAAACTTAACTTCCTTGCTTAACACAGCTACATATTGCATGCTTTCTCAGAAACAACTAACTATTCATGGTTTTACACAAACATGAAGTTGTTACATGGTTGTAATTAATTTAATAGTTTTAAATATTTAAGATATCACAATTCTAATTCATAAAGGAAAGCAATTGCTCTTTATTTACTTACCAAGACTGTATTGTATCTGTCCTCCAAGTCAGTGATAAATGAAGGAAATGCTGGTTTTGCCAGCTAGTTCAGAACAAAAAAAAACCTTAGTCCTGGTCTCTTCACAAGAATATGGACAATTTTTTTCAAATAGTAGATGCTGAAAACATCTACATTTCAGCTAGTCACCAAGGCTCCCTTTAGAGTCAGTCAATGAACAGAAGCATGCACTTCTTGAAGGCTCCACACTGCTCAAGCTCCACATAAACCCCAGTTATTGGGGTGGGAAAAAAAAAAAAAATCACACAAGTTTTTAAATACCTAGCACTCAAACATTTAGTGCCTTTGAGGAAATCACTTAAAATGTTAATGTTGTGCTCCAAAAAAAGCCTAAAATTCTTTAAAAAAATATACCCACAATTATTTACTGTCTAGTAGCAAAAGTCAGTCGGTCACAAAAGTGTGATTAATTTCTTATAACTTTAGCCATCAATTTTTATCCACCTAAAGCAGTCACTGACATCTAGTCTTTCCCAAAATATGTTTCTCAATATGAGTTGAATGTTCATTTAAGCTGCTCAGCTCTCTCTGCTGACTATAGAGGGAGCCTGGATGCCTAGATTTTAGACAGCTCAAGTAATTAGATTAAAACGTCCCCATTCCTACTATTTAACTAAATTTTATACAAACATATATAACAAAATAGCATTCATAACCAACAATAAAATATTAATATGCAAAGCAAAACACAAACCTCTTTCAATTAATGCCAGTTATGTCTGAAATATTAAGTGGAAAGAACCTAAGTCAGTTTTACAGATAAATTTCTTTTAATATTATTTTAGCATTGACTGATATAATTTGCTGATTGTTTTCTTAGGGAAGAAGGGACCAAGTCAGAAAGGACTCCGTATTAGTATTTGACGTTTGAGTTATTTGAACTTTACACTCAAACATTAATTGGTTTGTTTATGTGGTTTATGTACATAAGCACACAGACACATGCACATACATACGTGTGTGTACATATACAGTGCTTGCAGACTGTTAAAAAGGAATATATGCTTATTTTCATTCTCACTATCCTTTGGCTTTTTATATCCAACTTCCTAACGCACTAGACTGGCATTAAGGAAAAGTGCAATTCAGAGATTCCATGTAGTTTGGGCACATCATAACATTAGGAAATTAAACATTCTACAACAGCATTTCATTTCAAGGAACATTAGTGTGATGGGCTAACTATGCCAATTATCTTTAAGCTCAATCTTCACCTGCAGGAACGATACCGAGCTCCCAATTGCCAAGATACAAATGAAGCTCTATGCAAAGTCACAAGCAGGCTGACGTAGCTTGCTTTCAAGGCAAGGCATTATCGACTACAGGAAAGTTCAGGATCATGTGGCTAGCAAGAAAAGCAGTAAAACATCAAAGTCATCAGTGAAAGTAAAAATTGGTAACTGGCTGGGAAAAAATAATGTCTTTTTTAAGATAAAAGCATAGGCCACAGTTCAAAAAAATAAGAAGGAACTCTGGTGTAAACAAAAGTCTCTTATTCCAGCCACTGTGTCTGTAAGCCTGTAATTGGAAAACATAACCTGTGTTGAAGGTCAGAGGTGTTTGAAAATGCTGCCTCACCTTCAGCAGAAAAAAAGCTTGCTCAATACAGATTAGAGAGGGAGAAATCCCAAACCATAGCTTCCCAATAATATCAGGTGTCTTTCAAACTAAATGTGTTTCAAACTGTAAGGATTACTTTCACATCATCTACTAATAAACTGAGCTATGATTCTTTATGTCTTCAGAACTTGTTGCCATGAAGGCTTGCAGGTGGCTTGTGCCTCAGTACAATAAAAATACTTTGTTCTCAGACTCAGTGGGCTATGTCCTAACTTTCATATTCAAAGCATTCTTATAAACTTCAGTTTACAAGTGCTTGGAATATTTCTTCATAGCAGCAACAGTCTGATCTGGTGTAGCAAAAATGAAGTAGTTAAGATCTTATTTATATGAGTAGTGTTGTATTAAAACAAATCTAGTAACATTAGAAGAATCATCCTTATTTCACCTAGCATTTCAAGTTACTCCAGATCTTCTTCCCTGCCAACTCATATACAAATATGCTACTTAAGATTTAGTTGTTGCTTACCTTCCTCCTTTGAGACACGCTCAGAGCAGCAAAGTCATTAAACAAGGATGAATTTGGTGAAGTTAGTGGATCTGCAAAAAGAATGTAAATCAACACACTATATATTTCTTACTAAAAATAAATGTTACATTTTTTAAAACTTATTTCTGTATGGAAAAAAAATCCTTTCAGCAGAACTATGTTTAGCAACCACAATGCTAAAAACTGCAGCATTTATTAAATTCTGTGCAACTGCTCCATTGAAATGGTGCTCATTAGCAACATTTAGTAAATTCAATTGCTGTTGATGCTATTTTATGTTCAACTAACATTTCAACTAACATTTCAAAGCCTTCACCTTCAGTTACCTGAAATCAGTATCTTCTGTACAGTCTCACAAATAATGATGTTGCTCTTATTTGTCCTGTCATCATTCTGCAAAAATTTAAATCACAACTAAGGGTGGCAAAAGTCTACACTCTGTTAGTAGCTTTTTATCGACTTTTCTTTGTCCCTATGTATCCTTTCTGAAGTTGAAACACCAAAAAATGAATAAAAATCACAAATGCAACTTAAATCTCCAAACTGCATAGGTAAGGCTGTCAAATTAGTAAATGACTGCCAGCTGTAAATGTTAGTGTTTTGCTGAAACATTTTCTTCAACATTAATCAATACTCCTTAAAAGGGCAATTTTACTAGTGAAGCACAGCTTGTAGGGGCTGGGATGGGGGAATGTAGAAAAGAACCTGAGACACAACAGAATTTAAGCTGCTTTCCAAAAGTCAGTCTGGTTTCTCTCCTTCACATACATCTCCATCACTATTTGGCCTGTCACAGTAAAACTCTGACTGCATCTAAAACTCCATTGCCTTGAATAGCTAATTGTTTGGTGGGACAAACGAAGCAGAATTAATCACAAAACCTACTGGAAATTAACCAGGAGGAAAAAACCAAAACCAACACACAAATTTCTACTTTGAAGCTAGTTAATTTTATAGTAGTTATTATTACGCCTAAAAAATTATAACCCTAGTAAGTAGACTAGCTGCAGGGTCAGACATGCAAAGGGAGCTGTAGAACATCATTTACACCACAATTTTCAGAGCAGAACTATATTTTAAATGCATGCTCTTGCCATAAGGGAGTAGTACCCTCTTTTTTAAAAAGCATAATTTGACAGCTATATCTGAAATAATCTGCAGTGATTCTGACAAGCCTGTTACAGAACTTCAATATACCCTCCCCAATAGCTTATTGAGCTAGGGATGTGGTTTAGTGGTGGACTTGGCAGTGCTGGCTAGTGCTTGGACTTGATGATCTTAAAAGGTCTTTTCAAACTAAAATGAGTCTATGAGTATATGTAGGCCTGCACTATAGAGACATTTTGTTCAGTTGAAAACCATGTTTCCTAGAGCAGGAAAAAAAAAAATAAAGAGAAAAACACTGCTTACAGGATAAAACTGAATAGCTATTAAAATTAACCAGTTATGTGATAAATTTAACAAAACCTGTACAGCCCAAATTTAAGAATAAAACCCTGTACATTCATTCCACACAATGACTTACTTGAAAAGCACAATAAAAAGGGACACTATTATGGAGTAACGAACTATCAGTGTTTTACAGTGGATATCCAAACTAGCATTTCACTTCAAGTGGCAAGACTGATAATGACTTATTTTCATTTTTCCCCACTGAAGCAAAGAGAAGGCTGAAAAGTTACAAGTTCAGTAGCACTTCAGCTTTGTATTAGAAGTAATCACACAATACACTACTGTTGAAAAATAAAGTTCTACTGCACCTCAAATCAAATCAGAGAAGGAAAAAAAAATCCATTAAGTCTCACTTTTGTGAAAGTGAATCTCTTAAATTTCCAAACTACTTTTTATTTATTAAAAGTACTTACCATGGCCTGCATACTGCTTGGCACTGTCATTGAGAAGGCTAGGGGAGCTGCTGCTATTTGTCATCCTCTGCAAAAATAAAAAACAAAAGTGTACATGTAAAATGAAGGCACGAAAGACTGAGGGCATTGGGGATGACATTTAAAAAGTTTTAAGAACAAACTGAAGCCTGTGCTCACTCCCCTTTTAGTAAATACTCTAAGCAGACAGTGGTTTGTAGTTGACAAAAACATTTAGTACAATATAGCTTTTTGCACAAGAGCAATGCAGATACAAATGACTATATAAGAAAACAGCACTATCTTAATGAATTTCTTCTAACTTGTGAGGGTCTATCAAGCCTATGGTTCTCCTCCTGTACGTTGTCAAAATGTTAGGTATGCCAATTACTTATCTCCTCTAAACATTCTTTCACACTGTACTCCTGAAACAACTCCTCTCTTTATTACAAGATATTGTCACAACGTGAAACTTTTCCAATTAAAAATACTCAAACTATAGCATTTGATAGATTCTTTTTAAAAACAAAAGAACTTTTTGAGACCTTTCAGCAAAACTATGCAATTCTTGTAAGCCAGCAGAACATCTGAAAGCCTTACAACGTTCCTCCTAGGGTCCACCTGCTTCTCCTACATTCCTCTACAGATATGAGCTAGTAACAAACTGGACTAAGCGAGGCAGTGCTGCTCTAGCAGCTACCACTGCTTTGGAAGAGTTTACAAGTGTCTCTTCTTACTCCTGCCTATTATTTTCTTTGATCAGTCTCCCAAAATAAAGGAAGGGTGAGAAGAAAAGAAAGACAAGGTCAGGAAGTGGTCTCCATCATTGAGAGAGACAACCAGTAATTTGCTAAAATATTCCCTGGCAAGCATTTGACCCCATTAACCAGGAGTCTCCCAGACAATTTCCAGGCACTATTGAACAGTGAAAAGGTTTGAGATCCCTTCAAATAGGTAGTTTGCATGCTGCCTCTGCTTTACCCAGTGAGCATACACCAGCACAAACAAGCCATTTTGTGCCAGCTGGCACTAAGCACCAAGGAATGTTTCCAGGCATGTTTAGTTTAGTAGTCTAGGTGCAGACTAAGACTCAAAACTGGTCAGTCACTGGAGTTGCTCTTTATGCTCACATTTTTCTAATGTCAACCTCAACACTGATAGCTACTACATTGGACTTCAATGTCATTTCATTTAATTCTTAACCAGAAAGATCAACATTCTGGAGTACATTTGGTAAGAGGTGAAGCAAGAGAAGCTGGAGTGTTACCCATTATGGTAGAACTATAAACCTATTGCAATTCAAATTATCAGCATTTGCAATTTTCATACTACCACTGACTTCACCACAAGCTTTAGCACTTGTATCTAAAAGAGCAAATATATTGTGCCAAGTGGCTTTATGTGGAAAACAAATTGCAAAAGTAAAATAAAACTGCACTATTAGAAAAGTAACTTGAAGAAAGTTTTGGTTAAATATAAGTACTTCAGCAGATATCTTCAAGCATTACCCTCCTACTAACATGCTCAATCCCTCAATGTTTTATTCCCTCAAGTATTGTTTCCATTATCCGTGCTCCATCATTACAAGCAGCTTTCTACATTAATTCAGGCTCCTCTGATAAAACTCTTCATTTGGTACAAGTACGAACTAGTACACAAGACAGAACTCTATCACATCCAGGTGTCTTAGGACAATCTGTGCAATATAAATACACACGTAAATACCTTCAGCTTTCTCAAGACTTAAATGAAGAAAACTGCTATGTTCCTAAATATACTCAACTACCACAATGTAACTGTCACTGAAGGGAGTAACAATTAATTTGTTACAATAAGAGGATGCCCCTAGTGAAACTAAGTTTACTTACTGCTACAAAACAAGGTAACACTTAGGGAAAGCCACAGTAAATTAACAATCTTGCTCAAGTTGAGGAATGCTCATCCTACTGTCCAACATCATCAACAGAAGAACACAAAAATAAACAATTCCTGGATTACAGTATGCTCAACTGTTCATACATCATATTCTCTTCCTGACTAAGCAATGGAAAATAGTTATAGTTTTTCACAAATATTTGAAAAGCATCCCTATTATGCAGCTTTTCTTGGCATTTGATACATTTGTTACTGATCCTTATAAGAGGAACTGGTTCAGCAAGAAATCTCCTACAGGGAACCTATGGACTCGCATAAAATTTGTCCAGGTGTAGATAAAAATAGTGTTAATGCCTATTTATATCACTCAGATTTTCATATTAACTCTAATGCAAAAGGTCTACTGGAACAGGGATAATTGTGATACTGAGATCTGGGTTGGTATCAAAGACTGTTAAACTTGCTTAACTTGCAACCAAGCACTTATGCCATCAATATTCTACCTTGTCAAGTACAACAGTTAAACAATCAACAGACTTGCAATGTCAAAAGGTGACTGTGATGATGACAATTAGTGCTGATATGATAACTAGGAACACACAGCCCACAAGACACTGCAACAGAACACATTGTTCAGTTTCCTTAAAGCACAGTGCAAGCTAAGTTACAAACATCAACTGGGATTTTACAAAGCCCAGTCTTGTTCAAAGTGCAAATGTATTTTACATGAACCAGGGTTCTGAAAAACCAAAGCTGCTCTCTCATCTTGGGCAGCTCTTACTTTAACTGCCTGCAAGCTGTACCTTGAATAAGGTTAGAAACCTGCACTTCACCACTCTCACATGAATTTTTCATTTTGCTCATTTTTATTACACATGCACAAAGCTTCTTACCTTAACATTATTCATAGAAGACCCGCACACAATCAGTGGAGAATTTTAAAACTGTTTTAATATTAAAATTTCTACCACACCCAAAAGCATTTAGTCTTAATGAAGGTTATTCCTGTACCTGATTTTAACTAAGTCGGGCTGAAAACATCTTGAAAGAAAAAAGAGAAAGGAAAATCCAAGTCCTATTTGGTTTTGTTTTCCAGAAGGCAGTTTTGATTTTAAGTAACACTTCTCAATCTCTTCCAATGGTATTTAAGTATTTTCCATACAAATTGAATTTCAAGAAGAATGTAATCAGAAGAAACTCAAGCCCAAAGAATGAAAGCTCCAGAAAGGTAAGAGCAACCATTAACAGCAGAAGAAAACAAACCATTCATTCCTCTTAGGCCTGCCAGGCAAGGCAAGCACACACAAATGAGATCTTCAAACTTCTTTAGTATATCATGACTGACACCATATGAAAGTTAATATAGAAAGGCAATCAAGTGCCA
Organism: Chaetura pelagica; assembly: GCF_000747805.2. Classification (NCBI taxonomy): domain Eukaryota; kingdom Metazoa; phylum Chordata; class Aves; order Apodiformes; family Apodidae; genus Chaetura; species Chaetura pelagica. Next base: position 1,214,518 of record NW_009954705.1, on the reverse strand, counting down.
CACCAATGTCTCCAAATTCCATATAAAAGCCTTTTCTTTGCCTGCCTATTGCTATGATTTATTGAGGCTCTTTAACCACTAGTTAAAATTCCATTAGGCTGACTGGCATACATCCTGCCCCTCTTCCTTTAAAGGAATTAAAAAGTTGTTTCTCTTCACATCTGAAAAGAAAGCTACTGCAGAACAAAACTGTCACATTCAGCTGTGTTCAAGGATTTAATGTGATGCTTCAGCTTGAAGTTCTTCCACTGCTGAACTTTCTACCAGTAACAAAATACAGGCTCTTTAATTTCACAGAAAAATCAAGAAATAAAATTTCTCTGAATACTATGGCAATTCCTGAATATTCAAGCAATTAAGTTACAGGATTGAAATTTAGTTTTCACACCGTCTTCAAGCACTAGGGTTAATCAAAAGTAACTCATCTCCTCTTACAAAAAGATTGTGTGATAAGGTTCCGTGTCAAAAATTAATCTTTTCCCAAAGTGATTTATTATCTTACCTAGATACATTACCTATTCAAAACTGCTGCAAGTTAAGCTCTTTTAAAAAGGTCTTAATGTCTGTGTGAAAATAATGCTAACACTGACAGGAGATGAATAACATCACTGTAAAAATAATTTCCATATTACACAGAATCTTAGGGGTTGGAAGGGACCTTGAAAGATCATCTAGTCCAACCCCCATTATTAGGTTATTTTAATAATAGTTCTGAGGATTAAATACTTTTCACTGACTCACAGAGGGGTTGAACTAGGAAGAGACCTCTGGAGGCCAACCTGTTCAGCCCTCCTGCTTAAGCAGAGCCACCTGCACCTGGTTGCACAGGATGATGTCCAGACAGCTTTTGATTGTCTCCAAGGATGGAGACTCCACCAGTTCCCTGGGCAACCCATGCCAGTGCTCACTCACCCTCACAGGGAAAGTGTTTCCTGCTGTTCAGAGGGAACCTCCTGTTCCAGTTTGTGCCCATTGCCTCTGGTCCTGTTATCAGGCACCACTGAGAGAACCTGACTCCATCCTCTCTGCACCCTCCCTTCAGCTACATACGTACATGGATGAGACTTTCCTCAGACTTCTCTTCTCCAGGCTTAATAGTCCCAGCTCTCTCAGCCTCTCCTCATGGGGGAGATGCTCCAGTCCTCTCAACATCTTTGTGGTCCTTCACTGGATTCTCTCCAGCATGTCCATGTCTCATGTACTGAAAAGCCCAACACTACAAGTGTGACTTCACCAATGCTGAGCAGAGGGGAAGGATCACCTTGACATGTTAGCAATGCTCTACCTAATGCAGTCCAGGACAATGTTCACCTTCTTTTCAGTACTTCCTTGGTGCAGTATGCTAAAAAGAGAACTGTTAAAAGAAATACTCCCACCTTCCGAAAGTATACACTGCCTTGCCTCCACCCGTCAATATTCAGTAGCAAAACCCAAAATTATACCTGCGCTCAAGACAAATTTGCTGTGCTTTCATCTCCCTCCACTTAAAAGTATATTGTTACAAAATCCTCACCAAAATAGAGGATGAATAAAGCTCTGCTGCACACAATTAGATCTAATTTTACAAGGATTGTTACAAGTGATGGTTTTTGCTTTCTTCTCCACCATTTATTTTCCCCTAAATACATAAGAGATTTTTTCCCTCTCTCCATATTCCTCATTTTAAGTCTGAGAAAATAAGCGCTTTCCTCAGATTCATTCCTATACTAAGTATGTTACCTCAAAATATTTTGTAGTATTGTCACAAGATATTATCTTAATCTTAATATTTTTCCACTGGAACTATATCTCAGAATACTTCTAATTTTTTAGAATAATGTTAATTGGACTATAAAATAAGTCATCCTGCAAAAGAATGAGATTGTCACAACCAAATAATTGCTCGGTTCTCAGACTGTGACCTACAAAGGGTGATACCTTTTCCTTTACAAGCAATCCAAAACTTGTCTTCAACAGTTAGCATATTTGGCACCATCTACTCACAACTGTTTGAACTAAAGCAACTGGATTTCTTCAGAAAGCATTATGTAAACAACTGCATAATTTTCTATTTAAAATAGCACGTCTGTAGTTTCACTCAGTTCTCAAAAGTTAGAAATTGAAGGCATTTACAAGCTTCTGTACTATAAGGAGAGTTTTATTACTTGACTCTTGGCAGATGTAGCAATGGGAACAAAGGTCTTTGTGTTTATTCAGCTGCAAGGCTTTGAAGTGAGTATGGCCTCTACTTCTTAGACTTTTGAAGAACACTTAGTATACCAACATTAGCATGGTGAAAGCAAGCAGACCAATTCTTCTCCATTGCTTGCCCTTGCCAATTTTAATACTGAAGACTGTTAGGTCCTTTTTTTTAATTTTAGTTAGAGTGATTAATTGAAAAGTTGTGATTTTACTTTCTACAAAACCTGTCGCCCAGTAGAAGTCATGCAGTTATAAATCTCACACTATGAAAGTAAGAAAAACTGGATTTCTATGAAGCAATATATATGAAGACACCTTCTACTGTCTTATGCTTTTACAACCAAGTTGCTCAATTCTAATATGATATTAGAAGTTCTAACCTCAAGGTACTCCTTTACCTCACCCTGCTCTATATTCCCCATGATTATTCACATATTTTTTTACCATCCTAACATAATACTGCTAGAGCTCCTTCCCACACCACCTGTATCTTTCATTAAGCTATGATTTAGTCAAGAGGCAGCACCAATGCCAAAGGAACACAGGCACCAGGCAGCCAAGTGGCACAGGCAGAGCAACTGAGCAAACAGCCAAGTAATCAGAGGCATCCTGGCCAGCCAGCTCCTGCCTCCTCACTGCTGGGAAAGCCAAAAGCCATGAGCTGCTTCTTAAACCACACCTCTGACTGTCTCTTGGCTGCTGTTGCTACACCAAGAAGAAAAAGAACAGCTTCAAGGACAGCATGCAGTCTGTGAGCCATGTGTTGCACAGGCTTGCTGTGTTAATAGATGGAGAGATCAGAAAATTTATGCTTTTGATAAGCTGGAAACCAATACTGGTAGTATTTGAAAGCACATGCAGGTTCAGGGAAGAAACAACACATGAAACAACTGCATTGTGGGAAAATTTGAACCAATGAGGAGATTACTCATCACTAGGAAACTTGCTAGTAAAAGGGGAAGATGCCAACAAAGGGTAATGAAAGGCTGGCTAACACCACAGACCTTTGAGGCAGAAGGAATTGAAGGATGAGGCAAAGAGGCAGAAGGGAAGAAAAAGGAAAAAACAGAGCCAAGGTCACTTCAAAATTTCTGCCTCTTCCAAACTGTACCATGGATTTTCACCTTTTTCTGCTGCAAACAGAGCATTGCCATTGCTCCTTCACTACTCATCTAACCCCAATGAGATGTTCTAGATCTTGTAAAATGGTCTTCATCAAATACAAATGATATCTCAGAGTGAGAAATACACATCCTGCAGAAATGTGAACCACTAGTTACCTACATTACTTATGATCAAAGAAGCACATCTCCTCCCCATTCATCACAATACAATCCACTTTTACACTCCATCCTTTTGCTGATTACTTAACACAGTAATGCAGACTATGCACTGCACACAAAAACTTGATGGCTGCAAAATCTGAATATAGCTTTGCCTGGGACAATCTGGCTCCATTACATGTATTATGATGTCCCCGATATACACAGACTCTTTTCAACAAACCTCAGTTTTATTTGCTGCACATGACAAATGCATTCTGGAGATTCACTATACACAGGAAGACTCTCATACTGAATCCCTGCCAATTATGTTGGAAAGTAGTGACTAAAGCATAGACTGCAGAAAGATTACCTCGTGGTAAAGGAAAATGAGCATTACGCAGAAGAGAGCAAATCACTGTCTTTGCTAGATTGAGGACAATTAAGCCGTCTGAATCAAGCTTTCTATAGGTGGTTACTAACTCATTAATTTTAAAAAACTGAGTTCTGTAATTTGCCAGCACTGTTTTGAGGGGGCACACAAGGTGAGGGGGCATTTGTTTAACTGCCATCCTTTTTACTTCCCATGCTGCTAAAAAAATGCAGGCTACTTTCCTCTTTAATAAGGAAAGCATTCCACAAAGTTGGATGCAATAATAACAATCTGTACAGAAAAGCACACTGACAGCAAACAGGCTTCATGAGAAGGATGTGAACAGCACACAGGAGTAGGGCATGAAACTGTCAAACGAGCACCTAGACCATCAAACAGATGCTCATTATGCATACATCACACATCTTGTGTCCTGAGTAAGTCCCACTTATAATTTTCCCACTGAAAAAATTATACAATGTTACAAGGAATACAACTCAATATGTAACCTCCAGGCAGCACTGGCAACTGAAGCTTAACATTTCTTAACATCTAACTGTATCTTACCAGTAGCAGTGCATTTATTTGCATGTTTGTGCAATTTCCTAGTTTTAAAAAACAAGTTTAAAAAGTTTCTTCATATTCCATCACTGATGCATTCACTTGTGAACTGCAAGATCCACCAGAGATGACTAAGTAACTCATGGATGGAACTGAGGCTTTCATCTGCAAAAGCAAAACTGAGCGGCTAACGAGCTGTTTTACAGAAGACTTCAGATGTTTCATCAATGGCAGAACACTCAATTTTCAGAATCTTTAGTTTGATTCAAGGACCTAGAGAAAAACAGGCATATGGATTTGTTCTCTTCACCCTACCTTACCCCAACTTTGCATTAAGCCAACTTGTTTCTTTGTCCCAGTTTGCATCTATTCCACTTGTGCAATTCCAGTCCCCATCTGTGAGTGTCCCACTAATGTCTCCTCTTGGCTTCAGTCCCTTTGCTCAGCCTTTCCTAGTTCTTTATTCACTTATCTTCAGCTCAGTCTCTCTAAGCCCATGATTTAAGTCTCTTCTCCCTTATACATCCCTCTTGCTCCAATTAACAGAGATGCAGCTCTGTTTTTCATTAAATACAGACCCAGTTCCATGTTACTCCAATCTTAAGTGAAAGAAAAGGAAAACGGAGAAACAAAGCATATCAGCATTCCTACTCAGAGTTCAGGCAAGGCCTAGACTAGGCCAGAGCTGTATCTACAAGAATGTACTCAAGCTGGAACATGCCAATGCAGACTACATCCTCAGGAAATTATCTATCATCTAGAAAGTCTCCATTGGGTCTATATAAACCAGTTTTGCAAAGGTTTAATCAAGTGACAAAATCTGGGAAAATTTTCAGAGAGAGAGCGCAAAAGGTATATCCTTGACATCACCATCAATCTATCAGATTTAAAAGTCCATTCCAAATGATAAAGGATTAGCATTATTTAAAATAAAAGTCACTAAGATTTTTCCCTTGTCTTGCTCTCCAAAGGGCTGAATGGCATGGAAAACTGCATTCCAAGTGACTAAACTTTGTCAGTGTGGACTTAATTTAGAAGCTGAAACATGATCAAAACAGTGTTATCAGCTTTACCTATTACATGATTGAAAGGGAAAAAAAAAAAATCAATGTAAAAATGTTTTTCAACTGTAGTTTAATGCCTGTAAGCACTTACTCAACTCTAATTAATTCCTTCTTCAGAAGTAATTTTCCTTAGCCTCCAATGGCTAAGAGGCACACACATTTATTTTTCTCAAAGAGAAACACGAGGTCTTGACTGTAGTTCACAGGCATTGGTGAAGTATTTAAAAATCCTATAAGCATTTATGTTAGATGCATGCCTTATTGTCTTTCCACAAGAAAGAGTTATAAGTAAAAACATGTTTAGAAAGACACCAGTGTTGCTGCAGAGCACAGTTTAAGGACAGAAAACAGGACAACTTCGCACTAAAAGAATAAAAATATATTATCACAGTGATAACAAAATCTGTAACTGCCAGCTCCAACAATACACGGCAGGATCAGAGTTAATTTCTTTCTTTTTAAATCATGCATCACTGTCAGCAATAAAAATTTCCACAGTTTTGCAATTCTGTTGAATGAGAAAATCCAGCCTTCTTGAAAACATGCAGTAACAAAAGAAAAAAGTGAACACACCTAATCATTTCCCACCTTTTGCTTGGTTATTTTTCAATCCATAATACAGCCACAACTGAGATCAAAGTAAGCTCACAAGGAGAGTTTCCTTGATATAAAAGAAGAGAGTTGCTGTCAGGACTCAGTGCGAACTGTTTGACTTGTGCTCTCTTTTATTTACCAGAAACTGGTTTGTTAAACCTTTGAGTACAGGGAGAGACCATAATTTTGTCAGCTTTTAAAAAGCATTACAGTTTGAGGCAGTTATTACAGTACTTCATGTAGATAGATTCAATAGATACTCATTTAGGTTTTAAATATTACAGTATTTGCTGTAAATTTTGCATAATACTACCTACACAATAAATTCCACCTCATGGGAATTCCTATGCCAACATCTACTGAACATTATAAATACAATAAAACATTTCAGAAGACTTAAATGTGAATTCAACACCACTGATTGCCACCATAAACTGAGTCTACAAATCCTAATTTTTTTTGGCCTAATAATTTATAGATTTGACAGTTCATATTTTGCTTCAGTGACTTTTCATCTTTGAAACATTTTGAAATCTATTTTCATATATGTAGTAAAAGACTATGAAAACAAGCTGTGGGTCTAAATAGAAATCTATGAGCACAGAGTTAAGATACGTGGCAAAGTCCAACGCAACAGCTCAGGTAAGTGCCAATAAAAACCAGACTAATTTTAAAGCAATGATATGGTTCTATTTCCATTTGCAAGATTAAAGTAAGTACATACTCTGTATACCCTAGAAGATAACACATCCCAGAAGGCTACGTTTTTCCTGCCTCTTGAATAGTTTCCCCCTCTTGGTGTAATGCCAGCCAGAATTAATGAAACACTATACAAGTCACTGCTATTACCTGCATCATGGGATACTTTGTTTCAGCGGGATTTCCAAATCCATTAACGCCAATGAAGCTGGTGCTAAAGTAGGAATCTGTGAGACTAGCATCAGCTAACCCACCGCCATCTATTCCAGGAACTAAAAGAAAAAAAGAAAAATGTTTCAGGAAAAAAAAAATAAGTTTATCATGGGTTTATTTGCTAATATCTCTTGACTTGTTGTTTTGGATTTTGTTGGGTTTTTGGTTGTTTGGGTTTTTTCTTGGCCAGGGAGTAGAATAGGAAAAGGTTGGTAATACTGTATTTCAAACCTAACTTCTCAGTAAAACAGCCAAAAACATGAGTGTACAGAATGAAAATGAAGCTTTGATAGAGCCTATGAGGAGTCTGAACTTTAGAAACAAGATTAATAAGTAATATCAGAAAGAAAATAAATCAACTAAAACAAACCTACAAGGCAAGCTTATTTTAAGAAAACCTATATTCCTGCATACAGATCTTGGAAATGTATCTGTCGAGTAGGGTTTTGAACTGGATGCACTGTTTCTTATAAGGGTTAAAATATAGAAAACACACATTTTAAAATAATATCTCAAAAAATCGTTCACACAAAGCACAAACATTTTGAAAGCTTAAGAACATAAGACTATTTTTAAGAACTTGTGCTTCCTAAATTGACAACACTTACAAAATGTGACCAAAAAAACATCTTTTAGACTGAAGGCAAGTGTGAAGGATGTAAGACAAAATTAATCCTGTCTAGAAACAAGGGCCTTGACATACAAGCACAGCACTTGAATCACAAATAAATTAATTCAATACTAAGACCTCAGAGAACAACAAGAAGTGGTCATAAATTAACAAATAACATTCAAGCAGATATTACCTCAATAATGAAAAAGTTTAAAATTGTATACAAGCTGCAGTTCAAAAAAAAGATTTGGCAAAAACACCCACAACTAATTATAAAGACATTCATCAGTATGTCCAGGCCACTGCAAGCCAACAGGCATGAGTAATTGGTAGCTCCAAGGTAGGAAGGCACACATCCAACTCAGAAGAACATCCTGTACCAAACTATCCAACTTGAACTTCTGGGAGGACTCGCAGCCAATCAGTGACACCCGGAAACAACTTCCTGGTTCTAATCCTCAAAGGAAATAAAATGCAACTTTGTGGCAGAGCTAAAAGAACACAGATTATAACCCCTCAAACTTCATCAGAATGGAAATTTTTCCCTCCAAAAGAGACTACATAACCTGTTGAGCCATTTCCATGCTGAAACCACAGGGAACAGCAAAAGAAGTACAGCCAGATGAAATCATAGGAAGAGCTGGAAGAGAAGAATGACCAGCAGCACCCATATACTGCAGACAGATGGAAACACTGCCCAGCTGCACTCCCTGAGTATGAACTGGCCAACCAGGGGTAGCAACAACAACAGCACCTTCAGTGAAGAGCTGTATGTGGAGAAAGATGAAATAAACCCAGTACTTCAGCAGCAATACAAATCAGCTTTGCAAGCAAAAAAGATTCATAAAGTATTGCTGCTAAATCTAGAATATTATTTGTATACTCTGCAGGTTTGAGGGAGACACCTAAGGACACAAATTGCAACATTAGCTAGCTTTTAAAATACAAAAAAAAAAAAAAAGAGAATAGGAATTGCAAGCAAAAAAGATTCATAAAGTATTGCTGCTAAATCTAGAATATTATTTGTATACTCTGCAGGTTTGAGGGAGACACCTAAGGACACAAATTGCAACATTAGCTAGCTTTTAAAATACAAAAAAAAAAAAAAGAGAATAGGAAAACAAAACTCCCTCCACTATCCATGCCCTAGATCTCCCCTCATAAGGAGCAGCCACAAAGAAATTTGACAAGTCCTCTTGCTACATCCCTAAAAAAATATAATGCTCATTTACTTTTGTCTTTTAAACATCTGTTCCTCTTTTGCCTTCATTTGGAAAATTTACATTCAAAAGCCTACGAAAAGTATTTTATGGCTAAACTATTGTATAAGGTAAAAATACTAATGTCTGCAGTAACATCAGTTACTGTCTCATGCTATCTGCTACAGTGAGTCTCTAACTCACACTGTGAAGGATTAGCATTTCCACACAATCATTTTCTGGCATCACTAAAAATACTAGCACTTGTTCATACAAGAAAACAAGATAACAAAATTATTAGTAGTAGTTTCAGTTTTGTTTGCTCATAAATTATTCAAGATTCACAGGTTTTTATTTATTTGAAAAAAATGCATTTCCAACATAGCTTCCTAAGCCTGCATTTCAGTCATCATCAAAAACTGCTGCAGTTTTGCAGCAATCTTGACTGTAGAAGATCAAGAATAACTGTTTAATTCCCAGACACAACTGTCATTCCAAGGTACACTATATAATTTCAGCAGTATATCTACTAATTAATCTTTTACTTCTGTCAGAAACTCCAGATTCTATCAATTTTTTAAACAAACTAGCAAGCAACTCCTTCAGATTACACTATCAGCTTTACAAATTCTTCTGACTCTGCTGAAGGACTCAGAAACAATTCTCTCTGCTTCTCCCACTGCTCATCACTGTGCCAGAGTCAATGTGAGAACCACATATTTTCATTTCTCTGTCAGACACATACAGTTAATACATAAAACCCTTAAAGCTGTAAAGAGGCAAGTGAAAGCTTCCAAGTTTTGCAACATTTAGCAGCAAGGCATGTGAAGAGCCCCCGCAGTGTAAAGAAACCCCAGAGCTGATCTCCAATAACTCCAGACAGCTGGTACAGCTGCACTCACCCATTATCCAAAGCAAACACTGGAGCTGGTGCAGGTAGCCTTGCTAGGACACTAATACAGCACTGGGTGCTCTCCTCCTAGTCTAGCTGAAGCACCTTCAGCACCAAGAAGTTCACACTGAAAGGAGGAGCAGCCTGCAGGCAGCAACCTCAGAGCTGAACAAGGCCAAGGACACTGAAAAAGTTGAGGTCTTTGACACTGCTGCCTTTCTACGCTGGTACTTGCTATGGAAGCCTATCCAAACCACTTAAGGTGGTCAAAGCCACAATTCAGGCTTTCTACTCGCACACCATTATTTAACTGTGCATTCCAGATAGCAAAAGCTACTATAGAACATTCCCCCTTATCTAGCTGTATGAAGGCCATCTCTGAAGTGCAATGGTTTGGCCATACTGATCAGCCACCTTGTGCTGTTGATACAAATTGCTGTACATCAGTGCTGAGCCAACTTCATATCACTAAATTCCACTGGTAGCATAACAATTTCAAGATGCCTTGCAACTATGAGGCTTTCTGTTGTCCTCTTTCAGTCTAGAAACACACCTCAAGCAGAGCAGTCAAGACCACAAGAAAACCAATTTCACAGGAAGCATCAAAAGAAAACCATCAGAAGGAAGCTCAGTGGAAAAGAGGGCAGTTTTCTTGGTAGTAGCTCATAACACAATGCTTTAGAAGTGGTAAGTATAACTATTACCTTCCAAAGAAAACTTAACACCAGCTTCCTTAAACTAACTTCTTTAGAGTAACAAGCAAGAAAATTAAGACTAACAGAAAAGATGCAGCTTACATAGGTACAAAGAGAAAGAGGAAGTCCTGTATTGCCTATGAAATTAAAAAAAAAAAAAGAGTATTCAATTTCTGTTGAAAGACAGGACATTCAGCTGCTACAGTGACAAAAGCTCAGTAACTACCTAAACAGCAAAGGCAGTTTTAGTGTATTTGGCACCTGGCCTTCTTCATGAGAAGTAGAAGGCCTTATCTTTCTTCTGCCAAGCATTTGGCAAATCATAAATTCTCACTTGCTTCTGGAAGACCACAGTAGTTCAGAGCATGAAAAAGAAAAGTAATTTATCACAAGCAATCCATAGGAGAAAACCTTCAGAAGTAGGCACACTTCACCACCCAAGAAGTGTGGTTTAAAAAAATGTTTGTATGCTTCTTAATTTATATCAGACTCTGCATTTGACTGGTCTGCCCAGGTCTTTCCTACAGAATGACTGTGAGCACACATTTACTAGCACTCTACACCTAGTGCTATTAGAATGACAAATAGAAAACTTCTGCAGTTTCTACCTTTTCTCTTTTGAAGCACTGATTATAATTTTAGGCAAATAAGTTTAGACAACAATTTTAGTAAAGTCTTGAATTGGCTATTTTTGTCAAAGAAGCATGCCTTTCTGTTTTGTAACTGTTTTATTCATACATTGATGTTCCCATTTTCAATAGACTCTTCCTTGGAAAAGGAGAAAGGAAAGGTTTACTAGGCAGGTCTAAGAAGAAAAGATGTCTGTGCGAGGAAACAACCAGAAAGCCAGTGGGAAAAAAAATGCTAATGTGTTACATAAGCACATATGTAATCAATATTGAAGTCAGAAGTTACATCCTGGCAATTCTGGAAAGAAATTAAATAAAACATCTTGAGAAATTAACAAGACATTTCCTACTTTTCACACACACATTATTTAGTATTTTACTGCCTGGTGAGTAACACCATAGCTTAATGTGATAACTGCAATTAAAAATAAATATCTTCTTATATAATTCTTCTCCCACATAATTTTAGCAGAAAGCAGACTTCCCATCAGAAGGCACCAAAGAGAAAAAAACAGATAATTATTTCTCCCTTATTACAAAGACATTTTTCAGGAAACAAAGGATCTCATCACAGTACTACTGTGATGAACTCAACACTCATGCTTCAACAGAATCAGTGGGGTTTCGGCGGCCTCTTGGCTAAGACTATCACTATCTGAAAAGATGGTGTTTCCTCTGGTATTTACATCTTAACATTTTACTAACCAGTAAACAAATACTATAACATATCCTATACTGCTTGTTTTATGAACTTAGTATTAGCACTGATCCTCTCAGAAACTGTTCTTAATACAAAAAAGGATCTTTTGGAGTAATGAGATATTTTGCTCAAAAAATCAATGGGCTACAGATCACAACAGATTTTCTTGACATATTTTTCAAAAACACAATTTAAAGATTTCTGGTGAGGTAATAAAGATTTAAATAATTCGGTTTGCTATTGTCACCGCTTACAAAAAAATACCACTACAATTATTGTTATGCTGGGAAAAAGGTTTATATACAGAGGTAATATTGATTTAAACTTCCAGCACTGCTACAGTGCAGACACTTTTTACCTCAACACAGCTTGGTAAATGAATCATAGGTTCATTGTATACAAGGGACAAGGTGTTATCTCAGGTAGATATAAAGCAGGAAAAACTACAGAGCTTTATTTCCAGTGGAATTTTACACAGAGCCAGCTAACCTAATATTAAGACAAGAACAATAAAACTTTCATACAAAGCCTACCTATGGCAAATCATTTAAGACTTGTATCCTTTTAGCCTCCCAGAACCATGGAGGTGTCAAGGAAGCTTATACTTGTCCTACTTTGTTTCATACTGGCACATCTGTATCAGGAAATAATCATGTGCTTGAGGTGCTAACCTCACCTGTACACCTCTGTAACAGCTCACAAGCACTGTACATACTGACATGTGCATCCCAGTGTTGCTTTCTCTATTGCAGCTTGCTGGGGAAAGTGGATTCTCCAGTGTTTTTATTGCCTCTCATTTAATGCAATGTTTTTGAAACACAGACTAGGAATCACTGAATTAGAGACAAAAGACAAAGAAAGTGAACTACACCCCCAGGCATGAGGAGCAAAAGTAAAAGCACATGCCTGGGTTAGAATGCAGTGAGAGTGCAGTTGGAGGGCAGACAGCACAAACGAACCAAGTTGGCTGAAAGGCAGACAGGAAGCAAAACAATTTGGGAAACGCTGCCTTATTTACAAACACTCCCACTAGGCAATGAGATATTCACAAGCAAGCAAAGGAAAACAGCAATTTTAACCATAATATTAAAAAAAAAAAAAAGGCAGCCCAGTCATGTAATCTCACATATCATAGCAGTATCTGATTACGCCTGAAAAAAAAAAATTATAGGTGCCATCCTTTTGCTCTGTACAAAAGTTGGCTACAGTCTAGAGCAGCTGGACTCCTCGTGGACCAAGTCCAAAAGCACAGTGATAATACGAATTAAAATTGATACTTTTTCAAAAGAGTCATCAGAACTACTCAGTTATCAGAAACAGAGATTCAAAATAATGCAATTACCCATTACAGCTTTCAGAGCGAACTCTCTTCAAAAGCTTTCACAACTTCTAATATACTGCATCAAATTATTCAATAAACTGCATCAAAACTTTCAAAGCAAACACGTTTAGGCTTTTGGTTTCTAATGGTCTCCCTGTACCTAAACAGCTGTAAGAAATGTGTGCAAAGTAACCTGAGCAGAATTGTTAGGACATTTTTCACAGCAGTGGGACAGAATGGTAAATGAAACTAAAGGTCTTCCAAGCAGTTGCATCACCATTGGTCTACTGAAGTTGAGGGAGTGTACCCACAGACTAAAGGAACCTATCACATAACCAACCTGATAACTTGTACTATGCATGTCTCTACTCTCACTTCTATACATCTGTACTTTGTTTCTAAACCTCTACTCTCAAATTACACCAAAAAAAAAAAGATCAGGAGTAAAAGGCTCTTATGAGGCAAATTAAAAATACAATTAAGTTCTAAGTGCAAAATACCTTTGAAGACCAAACAAAACAATCACATAACTGGAACTTTTTTAACTTCTGAAAGACTCAAGGAACAAACACACACAAACATATACACACAGAGCGTGATCTACTCCACCTACAATACACAGTGATTCACTGCACCATTTTTCTGTTAGTATAATGCATTACATCTTTACTAGAAAGCAACAGATCAGGAAAACATCAGCCACATCAGCTTACTATCTAAATCCCTCCACTGACCCCCTTTTTTATCAACTGCCTCATGAACAAGATTATTTTTTCTGCTTTTGAGGTTCTAAAGAAGTGCTTCTGCCTGTGTTTATGCCCCCACCCTCACTTACCATTTGTCCACTTTTCCCGCAGCAGTCTAAATTTGCTTCTAGGTGGTTCCTTACACATGGAACTCTTTCTGAGCTGGTCCCCAAGGTCACTATTTTCTGGGCATTCATATCCTTCCTGAAGGCCCACTCCTACAGTGATACCTACAAAAAATCAGTTATCTAACACCTGCTAGATAGAAACTAAATGGGGATGCTAAGTATCTTAAAAGCAATACCAATACTTCAAATTATTAAGAAATAGCATATAGAGTTGCTCGTAACTTAACTATCCCCCACAAAGACTCCTTTTCATCATTTCCTTTGAAGCAGAAAAACAATTACAATAGTAATAGTGCTTTATTTACATTCTTCAATACCCAACACAGAGTGGGTACTACCAGAAACAAATTATTACCAGTAGTCCTCAGGTACCTGTAACTTCCTGTGGAATATTTGGACTTTGAATTATTTCCCATACAGTAAGAAAAACCCACAAAGTATATGAACAGATACAATCAGTTTCAAAGTCCATTAATAATGTGGGGTTTATAAGTTTCAGATGCTAAAACTTTCCATCAAAACCCATATAAATTTGCAGAGCAAGAAAATTTTCCTTCACTCCTTTCTTTTTTCTCAACCACACCCCCTTCCCCCCCCAGTTTTCCTCCCCATTCATTTCCACATGAAATATGTAAAAGCAGAAAGAAAAATCTATATCTAATTTCCCAAATTCTGGAGTTGACATAAGAACCAAAAAGTGATAAAGTAAAATCAGTTCTTTTCATTTTCTCCCATGCATCTCTAACTGGTTATTGTCTTTACTCTTCAATTCTCAGTTGTCTCTAACTTTCTCCAAATGTCCCAAACCTCTTTTCAGTTCTCAGAATTGTCTCCCCATTTCTTAAAAATATTCAGAGCAAAATAAGATTAAAATTGTATCATCTATCAACTCCTGAAAAAGGCATCAGGAAAACAGAAAGGGGAAACATCTCTTTCAGAGAAAACTGACAGTATACAACAACTCATACAACTTCACTTGCAAAAAGTATAAACACGTTTGGAAAAAGAATTCTAATCCATACACCTTTACTATAATACCTGTGTTCTGTACACAAGCAAGGAAGAACCAAACCAGAAAAAAGCAACCAGTATGTGACATACCACAACTATATTTATATTTAAAAGTTTGAGGTAACTGACTGTTTCTAAATACTTTGAGCTGTAAATACTCAAATACTACCAAAGATAAGAAAAATCCATATTTAGAATAATCCTCATTATTGTTTCATTGCATTAACAAGTGTAATCCAACAGATTACCTTTAGTATCAGTTTTGGAAAATAGTCTATCTTGTAATTTTTTCTATATCCACTGCTTCAGTTTGTTTAAAAAAGGAAGACTGGTAAAGACTTAGACATCTTTTAAAAAGCAGAAAATATACAGATGTATAGGTCTTCCACTCCAAGTCTAGTGTATTTATGGATTTCACAAAGGCTAAGCTTACAGAGCTGCTACAGAACCAGCCACTATCTACTACTGCTATGACCAGCCCCTAAACACAGGTGACAGGGTGCAAGAACAGTTGTAACACTTTTATTAGGTTAACTCAATGCAACCCAAGCCTTGATGTCCGTTCCACCTTCTCATGGGCCAGCAATGAAGTTAATCACCTCACAGAAACACAGCCCTATACTGCAACTACAGATTTCCTAAGAGTACTGGGAGAAAATACCTCTTGTAGAGAACCAGATGGAAATACCTCATGAGGAGAGGGTGAGCTGACATCTAGCCTGGGGACGTCAGAGCTGCCACAGGCAGCTCCTTTGCCAGCAACTCCACGGACAGCAGCACTCACTCACTCATGCTGCCAACAGGTCTAGCTGGCACCTGGAACTCCTACCTCAGCACTTCTATGTTTTGGTCATATTTATAGGAGACAAAAACAAGAAGCAAGAGTGAGCACTGTATCACATACTTCTATGACAAAAAGTGGGGTGGAAGTTAGCAAATGTTTACAGCCATACCTCAGCTCATATCTATTAATATGTAGTATGAGGTCTACATGCAAAAGAATAGTACACTTCTGTTAAACTACTCAAAAGCTCACAAACGCAATGGCAGCCACCTGTGCAACTTTAACTTGGCCAACTTAATGCACAGACATGGTACATTTTGATACCACAATGACATGTTTCTCTAGACATTCCCTCACACAGCATCAGGAAGGGACAGCACCCAGGAACAAGCTAGCAACATGCCCAGCAGACTGCCAGTTTGCTTCTTACAGAAGTTGGAACATGCCAGAGACAACAGAAGCAAATACAAGAGCAGAAACTTTTCATGCTATTACACCCTTACCCATCCTTCCCTGGGCAGTTCCTTAAAATCCTACTTAATGATGCTATATTTTCTCCTAGTGCCAAGGCAACAGTCATTTCCCCACCTCTGCTCCTTCCACAGCCTTCTGACATTAGACACTACGGCTCAGTGGGCCAACATGTGTGACATACACCTATCAGAAATGCACCATGCACAGATTTTGGCTGCTAACAAATCCAGAACTTTTTTCTCTTCCCTCCCTTTTTTCTTCTCCATCACAGAGTTCCTATGTGAAAAGGATTAATTTTATTTTTTTTTTAATGAATTCAACTTCAGACAAGTAGTACCAACTATGCTCCCTATTTTGTAGGCAGTCAGCTGGCCACCTTACATATGGAAGGTGAACTGCACAGAAGGCTGAGCACTCACAGCTTCAGGGGAAGAAGCAGGCAC
Organism: Chaetura pelagica; assembly: GCF_000747805.2. Taxonomy (NCBI): domain Eukaryota; kingdom Metazoa; phylum Chordata; class Aves; order Apodiformes; family Apodidae; genus Chaetura; species Chaetura pelagica. The sequence goes on along the minus strand of NW_009954705.1, from coordinate 1,197,936 downwards.
AGATTTTGGCTGCTAACAAATCCAGAACTTTTTTCTCTTCCCTCCCTTTTTTCTTCTCCATCACAGAGTTCCTATGTGAAAAGGATTAATTTTATTTTTTTTTAATGAATTCAACTTCAGACAAGTAGTACCAACTATGCTCCCTATTTTGTAGCAGTCAGCTGGCCACCTTACATATGGAAGGTGAACTGCACAGAAGGCTGAGCACTCGCAGCTTCAGGGGGA
>NW_009954705.1:1195497-1197695 GCF_000747805.2 Chaetura pelagica | reverse complement strand
TACATGTGCTCCAAATGTCAAGTAGTTTGGGGGCATGGACAGCTGTGCTAGCTTCTGAGAGTGGGCAGAGCTCATCAGCATGGTCAGTTTCATTTTCCAAGACCATAAAAAGCCACATAGTCAGGACAAACCCACATTTAGCTTACTACCTCATCTCTGACACTGGACAGCAGCAGCTATGTGGACAAAAGCATAAGCACAAGGCAAGAATAAAGCAGGATTTCCCAGCAGGCTCTCAGCCATATGTAGGGGAAGATGAGTCTGATTCAGAGATTATTATTTCACATTTAATAATCTCAAACACGAGTTTTCTTCCTAGACTATCTGATCATTTTCGGAATCCCAGTCAGGTGTTAGCACAGAATAGTTTAACGACACACTGTGACTGTGCAAGAAACTTCATCCAGTCAGCTCTAAGGGAGGTCACCTGCTCATTCTACTTAATACCCTCACACTGAAATACTTCTGCACTGGAGTGTTTCTTGTATTTTCACTGCTCATATTCTCCTTAACACCCAATGTTCCTATCACCTATGTTGTTAAAACAAACAGGTATTTGGGAAGCCTTTGTGATCACCATAGAAAAACCCGTAAGTAAATTAATAATCCTGTACTCAAAGCAGGATTAGGGTAACACGTATGTTAGAATGAGGCACTGACCCACTTTTAACAATAAATAGGACTACACAGTTAATTAGTCGATGAGCATTATCTCCTCTGTGCACTGAATGAGGCTGGGATCCAGGAAGGAAAAAGGAAGAGAAGGTGGCATCCACAGCCATGTAATTGAAGATTAACAAATACTTTTGAATTAGGGAAGACAGTTGGTAAGACTGTCCAGGCAGGTGATTTTTGGCAACTTCCAATTTCATGTTCTTAACCTCAGAACTTTATTATTTAATACAACTTTGTATATTAATTCCCACACCCATAGAAATAAAACTTCTATTCCACCTGTTTGGAAATCATATTATGAACAACACAGGTCATCAGCAAGGTAACAATTTTAGATATTACTTGTCAGTATCTATACAGATCAAGTTCAGATTTTGAACAGCTGTTTTCCTTATTTGTCTCACAAATGCATACTGAAGCAAGGAAGTTTAGAAGTAAGACTGGGCCCACTCCCTGGCTCTTCACCTTAAATTTCTCTCTTCCCCCTTTCCTTACTCTTTTTTCCTAGTTAGTCGCCTTCCTGTAAGACTATCTTTTACCAGTCCAAGCTTCTGCCTCCCATAACTTCAAGTGAGGCATCTTTCCCAGCAAGTAATCACTGGTTAACACTGGAGTGTGTTTGTTCACTCCTGGTGCTCTCACTCCTTGCAACGGGTGCAACGGCAGAGAGCTCTAACGTAGCTTTAAACCACTGACACGTTCAATAGAAGCAAGTTTTTTAAGTAACTGCTCAGTAGTATCAACCTCTGAGCACACACAAATTCTGAGGGTTTGTTGTTTGCTTTTTCTTATATTGGGCAATTATTGCAACTCTTCCTTACAAGAACAGCCTTCATACAGGAGCTTTCACCCCAAGCTAAACTATGTACCCTCTCCCCAAGCACAAACCTTCTGGTTTAATAGATTTTAGTGACTTTTCTTAGCATAGGGAAAATTGTATTTCATGCCTAACTGTCCAAAAGAAAAAGAAGGACTGATTTATCACTGCTGAAAGTCTCCAAGACATTTCTACCTGTAAAAAAACTTGAAATGTAATGAAGACTGCAGCTTGAACAACTAAGTTTACAAAATTATAAAAAAAACCTTCTAATAGAAAGCATTAAACCATTATAGACTCCTACTGAAAATGTAAATGTGACAATGCTGTGTCAATGTAAGAGACTGACAAGCTACCAGCTACAGAGATAATAGTGCTCAGTGGGACAAGCTCACCACAACTGGCAAAATAGCAGCTGCAGGTTCCAACGTACCTACATACTAGATGTTCAGCATGGTTGCATCTTAATTTCAGAAAAATATGGTTGTGGCCATTTAGTAGTCGAGTCTTTTCACATAAAAAAATACCAGGTTTATGACAGAAATCAATAATGCAACCATGCTTAATATACTCATTAAAGAGGGATGACTTTCCTGAAGAAGCATCTCTTCCCAGCTGCCAAGTGCTGCTTTACCTACAAAATGGTTATTGAAAGCAGTTCACTGCAAACACCATCGAGCTAACAGACTGCACATTAGGAAGAGCG
>NW_009954705.1:1194870-1195473 GCF_000747805.2 Chaetura pelagica | reverse complement strand
ATGGCATACAGGCAACCTGAACCCTCACCATTTGAGAAGGGGCTACGTACAAAGGCTAAAGAAGCCTTGGGAAAAAAACTGGAAGCAATTTCTGCTCACAGCAGCAGATAATGCCGGTATCACATACAGCTGTTCACAATTTTTTAAAGTGTAATATTTCAGCTGGCACATTTAAAACTTCCAAGAGCTGAAACTCGGCATAGGTTGTTTGGAGAAGCCCATCCAAGGGTACCACCCCGGGAAGCACTGCGTCCCTGGAACCAGCCTGCCCGTGGGCAGGGAGGTCCAGTGAAGCTGCACCGAGCCCAGCGCTGAAGGGGCCGATGGGCAGTTGCCCGGGTGCCCTAAAAAGCCAGCCGGGGTGCCGGGGGGAGGATTGGCCCTTCCCACACACACACCTGCCCTTTCCTTCCTATCAGCACCATCCGAGACCCCGGACTACGCGCCTCGGGGGGTCCAGCGCAGCCACATCCCGCCCGGGACCAGCACCGGCCGAACGCGGGGGGGCAAGAGCAGCGGAGCGGCGGCCCGGGGACCCCCGGGGCCACCAGAGCTGTTGTTATTTGTTTCCGGTAGCAGCACAAGGTGCCGGGGAGCAGGACC
>NW_009954705.1:1178336-1193831 GCF_000747805.2 Chaetura pelagica | reverse complement strand
ACCAGGCTGCAGCCCGTCCGCTTCCCCCTCCCCGCTGGTGTGGCGGGAACGCAGCCTCAGGGGTTCTTACTCGCCAGGAGTCGAACCGGCGGGCTGGTCCGTTCTGAGGGGGTGCTCGAGATGTTCTCCCCTGGGCACAGGGAATTTTGTTACGTGAATTTACAGTTACTGACTTGCGACGCTACTCACGGATTATTATTATTTCTCTTATCCCAGTCAAATTGTCGCAATAGCTTGTGGTGCAATCCCTGGAATCGTGTGTGTATAGTGGAAAAGCTGTCACACGCTGAAGTGTGCTTGACATTATTTTGGAAAGAAGAACATTTGCTGCAGAACTAAGATTGCTTTTTTTTGTCTACTATAGTCTCGTTAAAAAAACAAAAATAAAAAAATCAGGGTCTGCTTCCAAGGTGCTCTGACAGTTTGCACAAAAAAAGAAATCTAAAAAAATGAGTTTTTAAATGCCATGTTGGAACGAATCAAAATCTTTATTCCTTATATGAAGTCTTTGAAGTGTTTAAGAAGTAAGTGTGCCTTAAACCAGAATCTAGAGAGCACCATTTTTGCAGTCAGAAGAGTGGCTTCTACAAGGTTACAGATGAGGTAGTTGCTTAGCAAAAAAAAAAAAAAAGAGGCTGGACAGAAAACGAAGGAGGAAGGCTGCAGGAGTCAGGGCTCCAATTCTAGCCCAACAGCTTTCAGGTTTTGCTTCCTTTATACATGGATCAGAGGTGGTCCTATCTGCATTAGTTTAGGTACCCACAGTACTAATCAGCTGTGTATCAGCCCCCGTTGCCCCTCTGAGGAGTGAAACCAAGGACTTCCTGCACTATGAGCTGTTGTATATACACAGAGGTGCCCACTGGTAAAACGTCCCTTGGCTGCTGCAGTGAGGAAAGGAGAGCCTAGGAGTGCATTGTTTTCTCTCCCTTTGTCCTTATCCATGCCCTGAGAAGATGCCAGCACAGGGCAGAGCCTTTGGAGTGCATGGGTTCATAGAGGGGAACAGGAGGTAAAATATGTTGTTTTGAGGTAATGCCAGGGGTGCGGGGAGAGAGAGGAGCCCAATATACCTTCTGCTGAAGTCCAGTTATCAGCAGTCTGTATATCACCCCTTATTCCAGGTATGATGTCCCCTGGAAAAAACATTGCTTCCCTCCAGAATGATCAGACTGAGTGGGCAAGTTATGCGTGCGTGTGAGGAGGTCTGAAGGGGCTGCAGAAAGATGGTAATAAAGGGAGAAGAAAAATCTCAGCTTTCACCCAGGGATTTCCCAAGCTCTGTGCATCTTTTATCCAGAGCCTTAGTGCTGTGGATTTAATGGTATCAAGTTATCTTACAAGAGATTTTATGATACACGTAGGGAAATACCTTTTCTGGGTAAACTGGTTGAACATGAAATGAATTCTTCCAAGCAAAGACTTCCACTGTGTAACCACTCCCATCACTGAAGAGTATTCCAACTTGTATTTTCAACCTTGTGAATCTACTTTTCCCACAGCTCTTTTGCTGATCCATGCATATGTCTAATATTACATATACACAATGAGGTTAGGAGCAAGGACATAAATGGGCTTGTGTATACATGAACCACATTTATTCTGTCTCCACACTGTAGCTTGGGTTGAAAACATTCCCAGTGGGTGCAGGAAGAGATGAGATAGTGGACTGGGCAGTAGTGCATGATCCTGCCAGCCAGAGTGCCCAGACAGCAGTGAGATGCTTGGTTTGGTGCCAAGGGCATTTGGGTTGTCCCGCACCAAAGGTGGTATAAGTGCTGTACCTGAGCCTCTGAGCATCAAATCAGCTCAGAAGGGCCCCTCGTCTTTTCTGCATGATCATGGCCAGGAGAGCAGAGCCAATAATAGCAACAGACTCAGGATGGCATGAGCCTCTTTTTGTGGCTCTGGCAAACTCTCCCCTCTGGTGTCTCTTGATTTCTGTTAACTGTGTATAAGGAATTGGCCTGAAGACTGAATGGCAGCTACTGAGTGTCCGTGTGGGAGCCTGACACTTTCGCATTAATCACAACCGTGTGTTCCCCTCCAGAATTTTAGTTTTATTGCCTGTTCCTGCTGGTCAGCCAGAGCACTGAGGAGTCCTGCCTGCCATCCACTGTCTGCTTGAACTTGCTTCGCTGCCTTGTGTAGTGCACAGAGATTTACTGGGCATTCTTGCAGCTTAGTGATTGATGATGTTATATTTTTTCTTTCCCACAAAAGTACATCCCCTGCTCATTGAAGCTGGCACCTAGGAGAGTGCTGCTGCTCCTCTCCTAAGCACATACCCAGATACACTTTTGCATGAGATCCAGGGAGCAAGACAAAGGAGAAACAGATAGATATCCCTGGGTCTTGTTCCACTTTGTAGTTAAGTCATAACAATGGTGTGCTTTTTGACCCAGAAATGGGGAAATACTCCTGTATGCACGCATGCAGCCATAACCAAGTGACAGTTTTTATGAGCTCTGACACAAAGGCAGAACTAAACATTACGAGATGAAAAATAAGGGGCATGAGGGGAGAGAGCTGGGGGAGGTTTAGCAGAGAAAAAAGGAAATCCTTGGGAAGGAGAGCCCTGCCAAGAGCTCTTTTCTCCAGCCAAATCAGGTCACAAGTGCCAAAAGCTCTCCCTTAACATTTGAACCACTGTTGAGGAAGCGATGTGTGCTATTGAGATTGAGTTTCTCTTTGTGTCAGCCCAAAATTAACATGTTTAGTGAATCATGTGGAAGCAGATCCTGAAGTGCAGGCTGGCATCAGATAATGAAAATGAGCAGTACATTTTGAGGGATAGAGTTATTGTGCTTATGATTATTTTTCAAGGCATAGGCAAGGCAGGTTTTGTAAATAGGACTCTTGTTAAACCAACCAAGTAGTTGTAAAAAGAAGTGCCAGAACACTGTTTTTCAACAGTACCAGTTGGTCTATTTAAAGATGATATCTCTAGTTACAAAACTGGACTTACTTAATATTATTGAAACAGATTAAAGAAAATACTTCTAAAAAGTTTTCACGTAATCTGAATTTAACCTTTAAAGTCTATCATTATAATATATTATTTTTAAACTGTTAATGAGATTTACCAAAAATATAAGCATACTTAGAGTCCACAGTAATAATATTAGACAATGATCTAGCATTTGTTAATTTATTTTTTAAAGAAGAGGCAGGGATGTCCATGAGAGCTGGTCATTATTCAAACACTGCTTCCTCCACACTCAAGATCGCTGTGTCTCTATGGGGAAGAAATCAAGCAGAGGAGGCAAGAGACCTGCATGGATGAGTAAGGGTTTTCCAGAAAAACTCAAATCCAAGAAGGAAATTTACAGAATGTAGAAAACAAGGCTGGCCACTTGGGGGGAATATAGGAATGTTGTCAGAGAATGCAAGGATGCAAAGTGGAAAGCTAAGGCCCACCTGGAATTAAATCTGGCAAGGGATAGCAAAGACAACAAGAAGGGCTTTTCTTTTTCAGTATATCAATACAAAAAGGAAGGCTAGGGAAAATGTAGGCCTACTGGTGAACGAGGTGGGTGCCCTAGTGGTGGGAGCCACAGAGAAGGCAGAGTTACTGAATACCTTATTTGCTTCAGTCTTGACTGCTGAAGTTGACTCTCTTGAATCCTGGACCCTGAAGGTAAAAGAAAAGGTCTGGAGAGAGGAAGAATTTCCACCAGTAGAGGAGGACCAGGTTAGAGACTGCTTATCCAGACTGGACATCCATAAGTCCATGGGCCCTGATGGGATGCACCCGTGAGTGCTGAGCGAGCTGGCAGATGTTATTGATAGGGCACTCTGCATCAGCTTTGAAAGGGCATTGACAACAGGAGAGGTGTCTGAGGACTGGAGGAAGGCTGCTGTCACTTCAGTCTTCAAAAAAGGGCAAGAATGACCCAGAAAACTACAGGCTGGTTAGTCTCACCTCCGTCCCTGGAAATGTGATCAAACAAATCATTCTGGATGTCATCTCTAAACACACTGAAGAGAAGAAAGTTATTGGGAGTGGTCAACACAGATTCACCAAGGGGTCATCGTGCTTGACCAATCTGATTGCCTTCTATGATGTCATAACTGGCTGGCTAGATGAGGAGAGAGCAGTGTATGTTATCTACCTTGACTTCAGCAAGGCTTTTGATACTGTCTCCCATAACATCCTTATTAGGAAGCTCAGAAACTGTGGGCTACATTAGTGGACAGTGAGTTGGACTGAGACCTGGCAGTGTGACAGAACGCAGAGAGTCATGATCAATGAATGTAGCAGGGTTGAGCTGGAGGCCTGTAGCCAGCAGAGTTCCACAGCAGTCAGTACTGTGTCTGGTCTCATTCAATATATTCATCAGTGACCTAGACAAGGGGACAGAGTGTATCCTCAGCAGGTTCGCTGATGGTACAAAACTAGGAGGAATGGCTGACACACCAGAGGGCTGTGCTGCCATCCAGTGTGACCTCGACAGGCTGGACAGTTGGGGAAAGAGGAACCTAATGAGGTTCAACAAAGGCAAAAAAGTTCCTACACCTGCTGTGGCAATTGCCATGGGTGCCTAACTAGGTGCTTTTCCCTACTAAGGGTATCTGGGAGAAATCAAATGTCAGTCCTGAAAAGACTCCCATTCACATGCAAAAAGAAGCTCATTCCTACTTGTGAAGTTTTGAATTCAAATCAAGTAGCAAGTCAGGAGTTCACCCTGAAGTGCTCCTGCTAACACCTAAGTTAGTAACGTATGCTAACACCTATGTTAATAATGTATGGGGGGAGGTCTAGCCCTAGGCTAGAGCTCATATTTGTACAAGCACTAAAATGTAAGCCTAATTTCACCGTGCTGATAATTCAGTCATATGGGTTAGCTAGAGAGTTTCTTGCCATGTGTCTGCTTCCATTGGAGCTGGCTTTATCTAACTGTTGCAGTGAAGGCAAGCCATGGTGTGCCATAACTTGGATAAAATGCTTGGCAACTGAAGCCACTCTCCCATGGAAGAAAAGTCATACTCACTCAGAAGAATGCTTTATTGTCATAAACAAATGTATGATACATTTGCTGAACATTTTCCAGCCCTAGCTTAGTATCTTTAGGAATAATTTAATGTGCCAGATTTTTTATATTTATTTTGTCTTCATCCTCTATATATGAACTGTCCTAAATGATGGCACCTTTCACTGAAGCTTTGAAGGTGAAAACACAAGCAGTAAGTGACTAGGGAAGATTTCTGGTAGTTTCAGAACAGGAGCACAAACTGTCTGCACCCTGGTTTCAAAGGGCAAGACTTGTATGTAGGTGTGGTGTTGAAAGGGACACAAGGAAGGACAAGAAAATCATGGAGTTACTGGAATGAATCCTCTGAAGAGCCATGCAGATGATAAGGGATTGAGGTATCTGATATGTGGGGAGGGAGTAGAAGGATTGGGACTATTCAGCCTGGAAAAGAGAAGGCTTGGGGTGTTCTTAACAACGTGTATAAATATCTGATGGGAAAGCCAGGGTCCTTTCTGTGCTACCCAATGACAGGACCAGAGGCAGTGGGCACGAAGTGAAACACAGGAGGTTCCCTCTGAACATCAGGAAACACATTTTTTACTGAGAGGGTGGTTGAACACTGAAGAGATAGCCTGCAGCAGTTGTGGAGTTTCCATCATTGGAGATATTTAAAACCCTACTAGATGTGATCTGGGGCAAGCTGTGCTGGTTGTTCTTTGAGCACAGGGCTGGACTAGGCAATCTCCAGAAGTGTCTTCCTAACTTATCCATGCTGGGACCGTATACCAGTGGGGGCTGTGGGAAAAAACAAAAACAACAAACAACACAACCTGACAGCCAGGCAAGCTTGTTGCCAGCATGACATTTCCTGGTTTGCAATAATTTCTCTAAGGCCTGTGGAATCCTACTCTTCTTTCCTGCTTTTTGCATCCTTGTAAATATGTACCTACCTAGTTTTCGTATCACTACAGCTCCTTTCTTTGCACTGCATCATATACAAACTTGTCTTCAGCACTGGAGTTCAATGCTGTTGCATCATCTGTATTTCCAAGGCAGTTTTGTGAGAGGTCATGCACTCATCTTCACTGACAATGCCAACCTCAATGCCATCCCCCCTTGTTGCCCCTGCAACTTGGGATATTTTTGGTGGCTTCTTTTACCTATGATATGTCTGGTCCATCTACATTTTAATTTAATCTTCCCTAATGCAAAATAAGCTATTTCCCAGGTATCAACAAAAATTAATACAAAAATAAAAGATACCAAATAAATAGTATTTGATGTTTCTAAGAACAAATAAAATATGTTTCTAAGAACACCTTATAGAAGTTCAGTTTATTTACTTGGGGATTCTTTTTATCCAGGTTCTGCACAATTGCAGAATGGAGATGCTTAGTCCCTAGCAAATAAAAATATAACAACTGAATGAATAATAAAAATCCCCCGGCATATCGTGGAGTATACAATCCAGCTTAGCCCTTAGAGCTGGACCTGCTTTCTGCCTGGGGGCTCTGGTGCACAGCTGTGGAAGCCAGGGAGACCTGCCCATCCCTCTGCAATGTCCTGTCCTGGCACAAACCAGGGCACCAGCAACTTTAGCCATGGGCCAGCTAGTTTGGCCCGTTGCACACCAATGACCAGGAGGCAACGAGAAGACAGGTCCTGGAGTGCTGTGCTCTGAGGAAGGTGGCAAATGAGGACAGGTTGAGGGCAGATGGAACATGTCCGTAGAGGCCCATGTATGAGGGTGAGCCTGGAGGCCTTTATTTTTATCCCCTAGACAAGTCATCTGCAAAACAACTTCAGAGCAGCTGTTGCTTGGTTTGAACCTTCCTGCAGACAGTGCTAGTTCCCTGTTTCGTCTCAAGTCAACATAACCCCGCCCTGCAGACCTGCTCCCTGTCTGGGTTGCACCCCTGGCTCCAGGAGGTGGCCATAGCAGGCCCTTTGTCACCAGCAGGCCAAGCACTCACTCAGTGCAGGAAACCTCCCTTGGCCCATGAGAGCAGATGTGGCAGAGTATTCCCATGGCGTTGTACAAATTTACTTGGATTTTTTTGAGCCTGCCTCTTCAGCTCGGCAGCACCGCTTGCTCTTGCCCTCATCCATACCCAGAGAGATTGTGCAGACTTCCAGTGTGTGAAAGCAGAAACTATAACTGTTTTGAAAAAAAACCCACAAAACTGAGGTGAGGCAGCAAAAAGTCAGCTGCGCTGAATTTACCCAAGAAACTGTGTTTTTGTAGAAGTGTGAGCGAAGGGCTGAAGAGCCAGCGGAGGACCCAGCAGCCAGAGCAGAGGCAGCTGCTGGGTTTGGTGGCAGCATCCTCTGCCAGAGAGAAGACACTCCCCAAGCCCCCAGGGAGGCCCCTTTTCTCCCCATCCCACAGCCACTTCCCTCAGGCTCAGGTCTCAGGCCCTTCCTTTTGAAGAAGTGGTTTCACTGTGGGCAGTGACGTGCACCCTTAAGGCAACCACCTGCTGGGCTTGGTTTCACTGCAGGGCTGGGCCCGGAGGGCATCGCCTGCCATGGCAGCCGCCTGGTCCCTCGGCTGCCCCGGGAGCCTGGTGCAGCGAGCAGGTAAGGCCTCCTCGTGCTGCTCCCGGGGCTGGCCCCGGAGGGCTTGCCCTGCCATGGCAGCCGCCTGGTCCCTCGGCTGCCCCGGGAGCCTGGTGCAGCGAGCAGGTAAGGCCTCCTCGTGCTGCTCCTCAGACCCTCTCCTCTCCCTTTCCCAGACTCTCGCTGCATCCCTTCACATCTTGCCTTTCTTTCTCCTTTGATTTGTTCTCCATTAATTTTGTCGCATCTTTTATTTTCTGCCCCACCATCTCTCTTTTGGGGATGCTCTTCTCCCTCCCATCACTCTAGTCTCTCCCAGCCCAGCCTGGCTTTTGCTCTCACTGTACCTGGTGCATTTCATACTCTAGGCAAAAAGTATTTAAATGTACTGATTTTTTCGCTTTATTTTTTTTTTCCTGATGCAAATGTGTTTCCTGGTGTTAATGCTACCTTGACCCGATCACTATAAACAATGTTTCTTCGATTTCCCAGGTAAATAATCTGTGAATCGGATACCTTGGGAGAGTGAAGTATAAAGATGCATCTGTATCTTACCAAGCATTGTTGTTGTTGTTTTCAATGATCTAAATAGAAGAAGGTGTGATAAGAGTGTTTAGAAAGTGCCCTTCTTTTGTTAGAGATAAGAATTTGGGATTTTAAAGCTTGATTTCCTCTGCTACATTTAAATGTTAAGAGAAAATGAAATAACATTTGCTTCCATATCAAATGCCTGAAACATTTCTCTCTAGCTCTGAAGTGAATGGCCTGCTCCTATCAAACATGATCTTGCTGATTCAGAATCCAGGACTGAAATAAAGAGAGCTTGTGTTTTGTCCTAATTGACAAAGTTCTGATGCATGCCTGGGAAAGTTATTTAACAAGCTGTGGTCCATTTTCAGCTCCATATACAGGGATAATAATATTTACTTCAAAGAGCAATTGTTAGATATTATTCATTCATGGTTGAAAGTCTACGTGAGGTATTTGAAGAGAAGGTGGAGTCAAAATGAAAATGAGTATTTTATGATCTACTGCTTTGCATGACTGCTGATACTACCACTAAGCAAACCCTGTCAAAGAGGGATTTCTGAGTTTTCTTCTTGACTGAGCTTTGCTAGTCTTGCAGGCTTCATTGCAAAGTAAATAAAAAGTTATTAGTGTGTGGGATGTGATGGTGCCCAGAGGTCCCTGCAGGAGATAGACTTCAGCACAACTATGAGACAGTTCTGCAGTGAGAGAGCAAAAGGTAGAGGAGCCCCAAGGTGTTACTTTCCTCCAGGAAAGGAGGACTACTGTTCTTTCTGTTGAGATATTATTTAGTCAAGGCGAGGCAGTGTTACTTCTTGTGAGGTTAACTGATATGGGGGAAAAAAGCTAATGCTTTTGGATGGACAAAGTGGCTAGGATTTGAAGGATCAGAGGCATATCTGGCAGCAGAAATCCTGAGAACTGCTAGCTCCATACATCTCTCTGGCAGATCACTCTTTAAAAGCAATTTTGATGTAAAAAATACTAAGCATTTAATGAATTATGTGTAATTTCTTAAAAATGCCTGTGTTCCCTTGAAGAATCTATCTGTTGTCTAGAAATAAGACCTAATAATAAATAAGTCATGCAGACACACAGACAGTATCCGTGTGATGAACCAGAACCATCAGAAACTGCAACACTTAAACAGCAAAGAGAAGCCAAACTACAATAATCCCTAGAGGAGCATCTCCACAGTGTCTGTAGACTTGAGGCACCAGGTCTGTCTTTAAATTATAATAAAAAATTACATAAGGAATATTATTTATGTTATTTACTGGATATAAGTGCTCCCCAGCAGCAAGCAATGTAATCCCAAGAACTTTAGAAAACAATATATACAATACAACATATATAAAAATGTGTCTATATACATTAAAAGCACTATTCCAGTTCCTCATCTTCTTAACTTTCTGGTCATCCTAAGCAAGAGCTTGTGGTTAAAAAGAACATTAGCTAGCATAAAACTAGACTGGCTCTGGTGGATGAGGTGGGAGGGTGGATAGGGACTGGGAACTGAGGCAGTAGTGTAGTTTCATGTTTTACAAATTGGAGAATTTTGTGACAAATGGATTACTTTCGGTGACCTTTCTCATCAGGAAAAGTTTTCCATTAACAGCCACTCTTGTTCCTTTATTTTTGTTGCACACACAGTTTCAGGGTACCTGGGAGAAGTGAAGCTATAAGATGCTGACTGAGATCTCCCTGTAGATGGCAAATGAAATCTGATATGCACAAGGACTGCAGATTCAGGTCCTAACAAGATCTGGGTTAGATTTTGATGTGTCAGATTGCACAAAAACTATAGGACAATACAATTGAAAAACCCCTCATGGCACATGCAGGTATCCATTGTATTCTCATGGTGGAGACCCAGGAAATATGACAACACACTTCTCCTTCTTAAGGAGAACCCTAGAAATGCTTGGGACTCATCTGTCTGCAGGATCTGTCTATCTCCCAGCAATACACCAGTTTCTCTCTGACAAACCAGCTGACAAACATTCCAGAGCAAGTTCAGGCACTGAGCTCTGTCACTGACAGGAAGGTGAAATCAATGAGCACTCCAGGGGAAATCAAGTTTGATCCTGGCAATAGTCTCTTTCCCGAAACATGCAAAAACCTGGACGCAAGCCAGCTATGAATGCTGGATCAGCCCAGTACACGGCCTTCTTACTCAGGGAAACTGTTGTGCCCAGCAGAACATATTTTCATGGTCATCCATCACCATGTCTATCATGGATCAGAAGACAATGTATCACTTCTGAAGGAAAGATTTCTGAAGGTGAAAGGATGGACTGTGCAGGAAAAGGGTTATTTTTCAATGGAAGTAAATGCAACTTCATGAAGTTCAACAAGGCCAAGTGCAAGGTCCTGCACCTGGGTCGGCACAACCCCAGGCACAAATACAGGCTGGGGGAAGAATGGCTGGAGAGCAGTCCTGAGAAAAAGGACTTGGGGGTGGTAGTTGATGAGGAGCTCAACATGAGCCACCAGTGTGTGCTGGAGCCCAGAGAGCAACTGCATCCTGGGCTGCATCAAAAGAAGTGCGGCCAGCAGGGCAGGGAGGTGATTCTGCCCCTCTGCTCTGCTCTGGTGAGACCCCACCTGAAATACTGTGTACAGCTCTGGAGCCCTCAGCACAGGAAAGACACGGAGCCATTGGAGAGGATACAGAGAAGGGCCACCAAGATGATCAGAGGGCTGGAGCACCTCTGCTATGAAGACAGGCTGAGAGAGTTGGGGCTGTTCAGCCTGGAGAAGAGAAGGCTCCAGGGAGACCTTATAGCACCTTCCAGTAACTGAAGGGGTTACAGGAAAGCTGGGGAGGGGCTTTTCATCAGAGATGATAGTGATGGACAAGGGGCAAAGGTTTTAAACTGAGAGAGGGGAGATTTAGGTTAGACATTAGGAAGAAGTTTTTCACCATTAAGGCCATAAGGTGCTGGAACACGTTGCCTAGAGGTTGTGGAAGCCCCCTGGAGGTGCTCAAGGCCAGACTGGATGAGGCTTTGTGCAGCCTGGTCTAGTGTGAGGTGTCCCTGCTCATGGCAGGGAGGTTAGAACCTTTAAGGTCCCTTCCAACCTTAACGATTCTATGATTCTATGGTTTTCTGTGAAAGCTGTGAAAGGCAAGAATGAAAAAGTCCATCAAACAGCAGTCGGTATGAAATTGGAGACTGAAATATTTAGAGTGGAGTGGATGACCAATGAAGGCAGAAAGCAATTTCATTTTTTTATAGTAACACTAGAAAAGAACAAGGGCTGTTTAATTCCAGTGATCACACACTTTAAAAGGAAGATGGGGACCACAAATCCAGTCCAGAGCCAACAAGCAGCAGCATTGCTCAAATGTGCAAGAAGACCTTATTTCCCATATGGCTTAATCCTATTGCTTTTAATAGGATTATAATTATAATCCTGTAATAATTATAATGATTATTATAATATTTATAATAATTATTATTTTTACCATTATTATTATTTAAATCCTAGAATTATAGAATGGTTTGGGTTGGAAGGGACCTGAAAGATTGCCTAGATACAACCACTCAGCATGGGCAAGGACAGCTTCCCCTAGACCAGGTTGCTCAGAGCCCTGTCCAATCTGGCCTTGAACAATTCCAGGGAGAGGGCATCCACAACTTCCCGGGACAACCTGTGCCAGTGTCTCACCGCCCTCATAGTGAAGAGTTTCTTCCTAATTTTTAACCTAAATCTACCCTCTTCCAGTTTAAAGCCATTGAAATTGGAAGAGAGTAGAAGATGCTACAGGACTCTAAACTCAAACGTGACACAAAATGCTTCCTTAAGGGATCTGCAGCCCTTCAAACGCAGATAACACCCAAAAAATTTCTAGTGTGTTTGACGGATAGATTCTTCTTTTCTCCTCTGTACTTCATGAGAAAAAAGATTTTCACAAAGCTAGACAGATAACTGGATAAACATTGTGTGCCTATTTCTCATCCTAAGGAAGCAACAACTCTCTAATTTTTCTAGGTGTTTCCTTAAAACTGCTGAAAAACCTGGACAAGATAAACAGACAGAAAAGCTAGCTTATCATCTGGATGTTTAGCTCTGTTACTGTTGAAAAAGTAGGACATTATTTACTCCTTTCTTTGTAGTCTAGGTTTAATTGTGTAGATAAGATTTCTAATGGGTGAGGTGTAAGATCTGGTTTGACAAGTGTTTTGTTGTTACCATGTGCTCTTTAAGGAGTGTGTTGGGTTCTACATTTGTACAACTGCTTGGGAATTGCAGTTGTTTCTTAACCCTAACTTCATAATGATACAAATAAGAACAACTAGGGTTTTTTTGTTTATTTTTACTAAACTTGGTACCAAATATGAACTACCATTTTTATCAGCTATCCTGGATTCATTTTTATCTTTTGATGTTTTGTAACAAAACCATTCTCTCCCATTCTCCCTCTTTCTGTCCATCCTTCCTCCATATGCAATTCAGACTTTCTGTGTTCCTTCCTCATCCCATTTTCCAGGAAAGGAAGGACAATATACTATGGTCCGTAGTGGAAACTTGTTTTAATTTAAAAGGGAAGTTTTACAATACCAAGGTGACAAGTAGTATCATTCTGTTATCTGCCATCTTCTGTTTTCATTTCTTTTCTGGCCAGATCCTTTTTTCTCATTGTTCATGAGGTGCCACGAATCTTGCACCTTTACCTTTAGGTACTTACATTTCAGTAGCCCTTGCCTGCAAGAAGTTACTCCGTTTAATTAATTAATTCCACTAGTGTCAGTAGAAGTGCTAGACTGTATCAGATAAAGAGACTGGAATACTTTAACACAGAGCAGTTTAAAAAAAAAGTAAACATACTAATGTCATTAGATGAGATATACCTGTTTGCTTTGCTTCAGGCTTGTCTATACAGCTTTTTAATGGCACAAGTGTGTCATCCCCATGAGCAAACATCCTCAAGAGGACAGTCAAGAACAAGGACATCCCAATGCCACTTTCTGATTAGTGAGAGACTTCTGTGGTGGTATCACACCAATGCTTCTTTACCCACAGAATTATCCATTTGTTCACAGAAGAATTGAGATGGTGAAAGATTTCTGGAGGTCATCTGATCCGAAGAGTCCTGGTCCTGCCCAGGACCTTGTCCAGATGGCTTCTTAGTATCTCTGAGGATGGAGATCACAGCCATTCGAAGCAATCTGTGCCAATGCTTGGTCACCTACCTGGTGAAAAAGTTTGTGCCTGTTTCTTCTGGTTCTGCCATTGGGCACCACTGAAAAGCACCTGGCTTCAGCTTCTTTGGACTCTCCCTTCAGATATTTATAAACAATGTTAAGATCTCCCTAAGCCTTCCTTTCTCCAGACTGAACTGTGCCCTCTCTCAACCTTTCCTCACAGGAGAAATGTTCTCGTCCCTCAGTCATTTTTGTGCCAGTTCATTGGTCTTTCTGCATTATGTCCATATCCCTCTTGTACTGAGGAGCCCAGGACTGGACACAGCACTCCAGGTATGGCCTCACCAGTGCTGAGAAGAGGGGAAGGACCTCAACCTGCTGGCAATACTCCTAATGCAGCCAGGGTACCATTGTTCACCATACCTAGTGGGGCAGAAAGATCTGGGTGATGTGGGAGTCCTCTCTCTCCTGAGAAGGCAGAAGATGCGGACAAGAAGCAGAAGAGGAACCAGCCACAATGCAGGCTCTTCCTCAGAAAGAGAAGTTGCCATGATAACTGAGGTTTACTGCCTTTTCGGCCACTTTTCAGCCACTTCCCAAAATAGAGGTCCCCTCAGCAGCCGCAGTTATTCTTTGTAAAATGTATTGCAAGTGGCTGGAATGGCACAAGTTGGGATTTCAGTGAGCTCCCTGTGAGCACCAACCTGAGCAGAGAAGTCACCGTGGAATCAATGTCCACAGGACCTGTGGAAGGGCAAACATTCATTCAACTAATCCTGTGCAAAGCAGACAAAATTAATAATAACATGCAAAATAACAGCTCTGCTGTTTGAGCAGTGCCTTTATCTCTGACTTACAGGGAAGACAGATGGAAAGTTATCTTAGTGAAGTGAAAGGCAGATAAGGGTTTGAATGCAACCCTGCAGTCATTCCTCACCCAAGCCCAGGTAAACAAAGACCAGAAAAGGCAGGACAGAGAGATAAAACGAAGCTTGCTTCAGCCTTCAGCATTTGCTTTGTGCTAAGGAGGTTTTATTTTCTTGATATTTTTTTTTCAGATAAAAACCATGAATTACTGGCATAGGCTGTGAATTCAAAAAGGTGGTTTCAAAGCAAATCTATAAATTAAGGAGCAACATGGTGCTTGGGCCAGGCTGAATTTAACAAAGAAGGCTGCAAAAGCTAGAGGGTTTGGGCTGCTCATAAATATACACAATCCCTCACTAACAGCAACTTATTCCTGAAGGGACAGCAAGTCTGATGTTCTCAGGTGTAGAATTAGAAAGTCTGAAAAATTACAGAAATCCAAACTGGATTGTTATGTGTCCTGGCTTTATTGAATGCTGAAATCACGATAAGAATCACAGATCATGACTTGGCTATTAGTCTGCAATAATGTTAATGGCAAAAACAGTCAATAAAGTTGGATATGTGGTAGTGAAGTTATGTAATAAGCATGTGAAGAATACGACTGCACTTCATTCCATCGTTTGGTTATTTTTACTTCATAAAGCACTGACCCAAATGTGTCTGTAAGGAATGGGTGAAAAGGAGGAGTAGCTCTGCTGACTCCCAGCTGCCTGTTCTGTTGGACAAGGTTTTGTTTGATTCTCTGACAGGGGAGAGTAAAGTGCATGATCAGTGTTACTCCTGATTTGAAATCTTCAGCCATCTCAATTATTCTGTCTTAAAATCTCTATGCAGTTTATAAGGTGGCTGCAATGAGCCATAGGCAGGGCTGCTGACTGTTCTCTGAGAAGAAAGGTACTCACATTGAAAGGCATAATTTTATCCAAAAGATGAAGTTTGCTGAAATCTCTGCAAAAAATACGTTAGAACTTAACAGGACAGAGAGCAAACACTTCAGAATGCTGGCCAAGTAAATAGATATACCAAAAAAATAAAAATAAATAAAAATAAAAAAAAATAAATTAAAATGTGGACTAGTAAGTTCCTTGCAGCTGTTTTCATCCGATGCCTGAAAACGGAGGGTTGAGGAAAAGATGAGAAACATGGAAAAACAGAGAAACTTAATTTGTGGACAAAGTCTTTCCTGCTGCACGTGGCAAACTGTTGGAATAGACAGGTCTTGGCACTGATGTTCCTGGGGCAGATTGAGCAAACTTCTTCCTGCCCCGCGGGGCGGTGCGGGGCCGCGCGGGTCTGTGCGGGGCTGTGCGGAGCTATGAGGGCCGTGCGGAGCGGTGCGGAGCGGTGCGGAGCGGTGCGGGGCCGTGCGGGGCGGTGCGCAGTGGTGCGGGCCTTGCGGGCTGGGCCGT
>NW_009954705.1:1135082-1178228 GCF_000747805.2 Chaetura pelagica | reverse complement strand
GCGTCGGCGTTGGAGGCTCCCGCCCCTCTGCGCGGGCACTGCCCGCTCAGGCACAGGAGCGCCGGGAAGAAACGGCGTGTAATGCCCCAGCCTGAGCAGCTCCAGGTGGTAACAGCGGCAGGGGAGCGGATCCAGCTGGAAAAATGATTCCCAGCGACTGCCGGGTGTTGCTGGCGATGACAAGCATGAGAGCAGCGTGCCGGGACACAGAGCAGTGTCGGTGCTGTTTCTCATTATTAGGTTTTGACTGAGCACCCAGAGCCCAGCTGAGCCCTTCCACAGGGCCTCCCCTACTCACCTGTGTCACTGCTTTCCTGCTTGGTGGCTCAAGTCTGGAGGTTCCCTGTTCCTTCCACTAAATCCTCCAGAAGAGATACCATATTCTATAGGTGCTATTCTATAGGTGCTTTTTTTCTCGTCTCAAACCTCAATCGTGCTTGAACATGACTGTAAATAATTAAATCAGTTCACGTGATCTTTGATGTAATTAACTGGTAAGACCAGATAAATGACTGATCCTGACCTAGATGTACCCCATCCAGCGTTACAACAACTAGTCACCATTAGCATGAGCTGCAGTAGAGACACCTTGTTAACCCCTCTGCTTTTGTTAAACCTTGTTACCTGACACAGTTATTATTCTGCTATGTGGAGCAGTATCTGTGGCCCCATCATCATGTGAGAAGGAGCTTACAGGTTGCATTTTTTTTGGAAGCTGGGAGTTATTTAACACAACGTGAAGACACCAAGGAAGGCAGGTGTTCTAAAAGATGTGGAAGGAGAAAAGTTAAGTTTGATGAAAGAGAATTGAGGTAAAAAGTAGGAATTTATTCCAGATCAGCTCTTGCAACATATCCTGCCTCCCTCGGATTTTTGTAAAATTCCCTCTTCGGGATCCACCACCTTAGGGGTGATTTGAGAGAAAGGCAGCAATATGCAAATATGTAGGATTTTCAGGGTTAAGGCATGAGTATTAGGCTCATTTATGTCATCACTTTTACAGATTCTTTGTCATTTTTTAAAAAACTTATGTTTCTGGAAGCACATGACTGTGGGAGAGTTGTAGCTTTCCTGGAAAAAAAAGGGTCTTTCTACTTTATCTCACAATGTAAAAAAATTTAGAAAGTTGGTTTGGAGGGTGTCACCCAGAGAAAAGAGTGAGAAGCCAAGTCAGACACAAAACGTTTTACTCTTTGTAATTCTCCTGAGCTGCAAAGCAGAGTGGAAGACTGTTCTATGTCTAGGACAGGTCTGACTGCTCTTTAAAATACTAAGCACCCTGAGCTGAACCCAAAACACAAAATTTCTTGGTGTAAAGAGAAAGGTTTTCTCTCCATCCTTCATAGCGCTCAGGTTTCTCAGTTAGTGTCTTTCTGATAAACTCAGACTTCCAACATATTTTGCGGTGGTTTTCCCAGTTTTCAAAAAGCTACTTTAGTCATCCCCCACTGGAAAATAAAATTTCATAAGCAGTTCCAGTAAGTCTACCATCTGACAGCTGAACTAGCTTAAACATAGCTTCTTGGTGTGATACCTCTCCAGTAAATTCAGGCCTTTCTTTTCAGCACAATCATATCTCAGCCTGCTTTTTACTTGTACAGGCATTTTCCCATGTATGTACCTACACATCTTGACGAAATCCTGACTCAGTATCTGGCAACTAGAGGTTTGTCCGACTTCAGTGAGAACAAGATTTCTCTACTGCATTTGGTTTTTTATAACCTGTAACAAGATAATGAAACTGGAAAGCAGGCATAAACAAACATTGTTCAGAGGAAGCAATTTATTTCCATTCCAGCTTCACTACAGCACAGCAATACACAATATTATTATGTGTGATACATATTTAGTATCCCTTACCCAGTGCTTTCAGTCTCTGCAGTTCTGACTTTGAGCTTTCAGGAGGATAATTGACATGTAAGCCATAACAGCAACCTCTGAACAGGACAGCCAGCAGCTGAAAGATGAAGACAGTGGCTCAGAGCATTGCCATTTTCCCAATATTTCTTTTCTGGATTCTTCTTCTGCTGAAAGGTTCATTAATTCTCTCATTTTCTGTTTTGTCGATGTATTATATTTCTCAAAGACCTGCAAAAGTTTAGACCACCTTGTCTCATCTCGTGTACGTATTTCTGACTAGCACATCACTCATTTTTTTTCTCACTGTGAAGCAGCTGGAATCATCTAAAGTTCAAAATATCCCTGCTTATCCTAAATGCCTTCCTGGATTTCACAGGAATAAAGGCACAGGACAACAGTGAAAGCTGTAGCAGTTGACACAACAATGAGCTCAAATTTTTCCTATACATGAGCGTGTCCAGGTGCTCACTACTCCCTCTTCCTGCAAACACTCCCACATACTGTCCTTTACAGCTGCAGTGCTGGTTCATCAGACACCTTGTTTGCATGTCTAGCTCACAGTCTGGTTGCTACATCCGTCTGCTTCTGCCTAACTCTTTGCTGCAAATCTTTTCCCTGGTGATGTTTAAGTACATCTTTCCCTTTCTGACTGTGGTGTTAGGCATGCTGCTAACAAGGCAATGCCAGTGAAGTGGAGTAAAGCCAGAGATAAATTGGCTCAGCTTGTGCAATCAGAATCTAAACTATATTCCCATCTGAAGGCTGAAGCAAGGGAATGCTCAACAGGCCAAATGTGTTGAACTTTTGAGGTCATATTTTCTGGTGGCTTCAGCTGGTGTGTCTTCAAAATCAGTAGACATAGCTGGGTTTCCATCAGCTAAGCCCCTGGCTGTCAGCCTGTCAGTCTCTGGTTTGAAAAGGGTGAAGGGTAAAGTGGCCAACAAACACAAGTGGAGAAAGCTGAGCAGAGAAGGACTTTGTGAAACGCTAGTGGGGATGCTGGAAACTTGGGTTGCATCAATGGGGAGGAATTCAGAGTGCTTGGTGTAGATACCTAATGCATACTTGCCATACCCTCTGGCACACATTCTCTCAGGAAGTGCCAACATTGTCTTCATAGCAAATAGAGGGAGATACCTGTCTCCACAAAGAAGTTGTTCACTGTTCTTATGGACCACAGACAAACAGGATCTACCTCTGATCTGCAAAACCAGACCAATGTCTGTGTATGCTGTGGAGAGGTGGCACTCGAAATGAGGTGTGTATTGGGTGCCTGAAGGGGAAGGACTCAATCCACATTTGCCAAGAGGGCTGAGAAGGGGTTGTTGAGATGTTGCCAGCTTAGAGCTCAGGCAGCTCTAGAGGTACCAACATCAAAGAGGAGATGGCAGCAACTTTTATTCATTTCTTCCTTTCAGTTTTGCTCTTTCCATCACCTGCAGCAACAGTCTCATTACTTTCATCCTTCAAGTGCTTCCTGATACATTTACCTTTTTTTCCTCTTTCAACTCTTCACTTTATGTCCAATCATCTCAGGAACTGAGGAGAAAAAAAACACAACACAAAACAACAACAACAAAAATCCCACCACCCAAGACCCAAAGGCAAACATTTTCTAGGTTGCCAGGAGAGAGTTGTTATTTTATGATTCAGTGCTTATTTGTACTTGTGGCAGGTGCACCTACCATGACAAAGACTATTGAAACCTGGTTCTTTTGTGCCCTTACTTTTTGCATGCTTTCCTTGTTTTTTGCACCCTTATGGTGGTTGTTGCCAGGTACAGGGTCACTGGAAGAGGGGGACCTCAGCCAATAAGAGCTGACTGCAGGTCAGATTTAACCTGGATATAAATGGAATCCTGCTGGAGGGAAAATGGAGTCAGTCCTCCTCGGAGCAGTGGGTCTGGAGTCAGGGACTCTCCCCTCAGATTGGAACACTGCCTGAGGTAACTCCTCCAGGTTGAGAGCACTCACCTTGCACATCACCATATGTGCAATCTAAGGATTGATCATGAAAGCTTAGGAATTCTTCAGTCAGCTGTGTAGTGTTAGTCCCACCTGGTATCTGAACTTGTAGTTTACTAATGTTTGTCGGAGTGTTAAAATTTTTTTGTTGAAATAAATCTCATTTTGAGTGCTTGCCTCACTTATTTTGTGAGCCTCTGCAACAGTACTGTTGAAAGGTGGCCTCAGAGACTCAGTGAAAATGAGATACATTTCACACAGCCAGTTGTGCAGTCTTACTTCTGTTTTCTTTTTTTGTGTGTGCAACAGTGGGGGCATGGTTACAATATAGCTCCTTTAAGGATAAAAAGTGACTTTTCAAGCTGCAATCCATGCAGAAAGGTTCGCATGAAATATTCTAGAGAGATGGTGCCTTTGAAGTGGAACAAACTTTCCCAAACTGCTCCTTATGCATAAGGACAATGACATCTGCTCCTGCTGCCAGGGCTAGGAGCTGGCAAGTGAGCTGCCCTGGCTGCGTGGGCTCCTGGGGCATGACAGAGCCAGGGAGGTATGGAGGTGGGAGAGGGCAGGAGAAAGCCATGGACTCATTCTTCCTTGCCCTTCACTTTCTGCTTTCCTCAAAAGAGTGGGACTTGCTCCCTTGTTTGCTTCCCAAAGGGGAAGAGCACAAGGCTGTGAACAGCAGCTCAAGAGAAAGTAGCATCTAACCTGGCTCTTGTAGTGAGCTGCTGGGATGTCAAAATCCACATCAGAAGGGCTCAGAAGAGTCTCCAGTACACCAGATAAATACAGCCTGTTGTGGAGAGAATGGAAAGGGAAGACTAGAGCTTGCATTCTTGGGTGAGCTGAGTGTGGACTCTATAGGCAAGTTGGAGCACTTCATTTTGCTGTTGCTCTGAGAAGGACTGAGGGGTGCTTGGGGGGTGTTTCTGACCTGGGCATCTTAGTGCCAATGGGAAGAATGGTGCATGATCATCTTCTGACTCACAATGGGCAAATGCTGACTGCAGGGTTTGGTGCTGCAGTGCCCTTTCAGAGACACTGCTGCAGAAATGAGCTACAAGAGGGAGCCTGTGTTTTGCAACGTGGTTTCTAAAGGAGCCTCCATAACACAGAGAGGCTTTTGTCTTGATACATTTTCTTCAGTATTATGGGACATACTTATAATGTGTGATGTATCTGCACTTTTGAAAGTTTCTCTGAGTATTCCTTTCAGTCACTTCCAATATACAAATGTAGAGTTTGCAAATGCACATGATATATCTGCATATTCTTTTTGCATTTTTAAAAAAAAGATGTATTTTTTTTTTACAATTTTATTGTATTTAGTTTTTAATAAAATTGTTATCCCTTACCAGAGAGATAGGAATGACTAAATTTGTTTTCTATTTCTTTTTTTACAGTTCTTGTTATGACAGCAGTTGCTTTCACTTCTGCAGTCAATCCAAATACATCTGAGATTACGTGTTTGTTTATCAGCAAGAAGGAAAAAGGCTCAGGAACACCAGAGGCATTGGTATCTCCTAAGGTAATCTAACAGAGAACAAGTTGCTTATGTAGAGTACAAGTTACTTATTCCTCTCCATTCCAGAAATACCTTCCCAAAAGCTTACAACACTCTTTCAGCTGTGGGGATGTCACAGTCAAAATAATCACTGTTAGGTCAAATACGACTACCAAAGGTTAGAGGAGAATATATATCAGGATCCATACTTTGAAACTACAAATAAGCACTTTTTTCCTCTAAAACTGGTTTACTTTCTTTTTGTTGTTTGTTTTTTTTAAATATTATTCTTTTTTATTGCTGCTTTGATGCTGTCTCACAACACCATGCCTAAATATTGCTGGAACTGTATCAATGTAAAAAGCTATGTGTCTCTAAAGGCACTGACAAGGCTGTGATGTGAACTCATGGCCAGGCACAGCCAGAGCCAAACCCCTATCATGGTGTGTGTGTGTGCCACAGCTGCTGGGACTGTTAGGGAAGCTGCAGCACCATCTGTTCTCACCACCAAAGTCCATAAATTCTTGCCTGGTCTAAACTTTGACTGAAATGCCAAAGCTGGTTAGAGAATCAAACAAGAAATTTTTCTCTCTCTTCAGACTCAAAGTCTTGAAATGGCAGATATGGTGCAACTAAATTATAAAGAAGTTGAGACCTTCAATTGAGTTATTTCCTGTGGATTCTTTTTTCAAGAGAGTCTTTTGAAATCTTTTTCATTCCTGGACAAATAAATCCATAACCCAGATAACAAAAGAAGGTATATCAGTCAGAGCTGTGCAGTCCTTGTATCAGACAAAGCAGAATATGGCTGTTATCTCTAGATACTTCTCAGATCAAGCAAAGAGATTAACAAGGAGCAACGAATGTGAAGAACCAGCTGGCCAAGCACAGTGTGGAGCAGAAGATGCAATGAACTCTGTCCTTTCATAAACTTACACAGAACAAATTTCACACACCAAAAAAAGGTAGATATTTAGGGCTGCTCTTCAGATGGAGCTGGTCACTTGCCACCTATTGCTACATCTAAGCTTAGAGACTCATTAAACCACTGGTGGCTTTCAGAATGACTGTGGAACATTCTCTTTCTGTGTGCAATTCCTCTTTAGCTCTATGCAATGGTGGAGAAATGAAAGGTGTGAACATATCCAGCCCAAACATTCTCTACCTAGTAAAACCCCCAAGGAGCTTTGGAGCAGCCTAGCCAGAGGATGCAATGACACGCAGTGGCCCTGCCTTTGACTTGAGGTCACAAACAGAAAGGTTGTATTATAGTTCTCTGTCTTCCTATGGTTATATGTGAAAGAAAACCAAAAATGGGGCTAAAGAATAGCCTATATCACTAAGGGAGACTATCCTGCTTCTGGCTAAAATTGTTCTGTGATGTCTGTCTAGAGCATAGAATTAACTCATTCAACAGGAGTCCAATAGTGTTTCCTCATGCAGTTGAATTCAACATATTCATGACTATGTTTGACAGTAGAAATGAAAACAAAACAAAACAAATAAAAAATGAAGATATAATGAAGGTATTATTTCAGTATAATTTCTGTTCAGATTTGGGCATTATGAGACATTATTAATTTAGGAAAGCTTTCCAAAAGAATATCCTTTTAAAAAGCAAGTAAAACTGATTGGTAATGAATACACAACAATCTGTCCTCTTGCATTGCAGATTTCTAACGTTTTAGAAGATCTTGGGTGTTACTTGAATTCTCAAGGAACAGAGAACATCTATGAACCATCTAAAAATGTAGAAGTCAATGTGTTTGAAGATATTGAATTAAGAGTGATAATGAACATTTCAGAGATCATTTCATGCTTTTGGTTCTTTAAAGAGAGAAAAGCTTGTAAACCTTCATTGGACTCAAAGTATCTGTAAGTCAAGTGATGTACTGGATCAAAGAAAGTTTAGGATTATTTTTTTAGGATGCAAATAGAATATTTTCTGTGACTGTGTTTGCATTTAATTTAATATCATGAATTATCTTTTTTAATCTTCTAATCTTTCTTAACTGTTGTTGCCTGGCAGCACACTGCTGGTTGCCATTTAGACACATGTACAGATGTGAGTCTTAAAGCCAAGAACAGTTTGAAATCAGCTTCTTCTTTTAATTTATATAGCATCAAGCAAGGAGATCCCCAGGGACTTTCTAACATTGATCGATTTGAGCTTTGCAGTGCTCATGCGAGGCAAATATCATGATTTTATAGTCAAAGAAACTGAGATGTGGAAAAATATGTGATTTGTTAGAGTCATGCTGCAGATGAGGAAGAACACCAGCAAAAGCACCTTCATTCTTAGAGCCAAACCTGGGCTGGAACCTGAGGCTGGAGTATTGCCTCACCCTGCAAAGCACATGGGATAGAACTGTAGGTAAAAACGTTTCTCTGTGGGCCTCCACAGCTGTTGTAACTCAGGGAGTGCAGCCTTCCCAATGCTTTGGTGTTCAGTATGTGCTTGCAACCTGTCGTTGCAAGTTCTCATGTGCTACTTGTGTAGGAAGATACATGATGAAAAAAAGTTCAGGTTGTAGGGTGCTATTAAAGTAATGAGTAATGGAATCTCTGAAGTGTTTTTGCAAGAGCTAAAGAGCTAACATTTTGTTGTGTCTGCTGCATATCACTTCCTAGATAACAAATGCAGCTTTATTTTCCTTTTCATAGGTATGTTACGTCTTTGGCTTTTTCCCAAGTAAAAGAAGAACAAGCTGGAAAATACACCCTCTCAGTCATGAGTAAAACCAGCAATTACACAGTAGTTGTGCCTGTTCTCATCCGAAGTAAGTATATCTCAGATGAAAGGGGACACTCCATCAATAGATTCAAGGAGAGACCCTCAGGTTCAGTCAAAGCAGTGAAGCTCTTGCATGCTGCACCTTCCTAAATATCCTTACAACTTGAGGCTGCCTTTGGAGACTGAAGTCAAAACCACAGACTGGGCGAGAGTCAGATTTCACTGTTAATAAATCATGGAAATTAACAAACAGAGATATAAGTGTACAGCAGCCCTCTTCTCTCCTATGAGTGATTCCCCTTTGTGCCAAGAGGGACAAATCAAGGGTGGCTTTTGTGTGCTTTCAGAGCTCATGGATGAGATTTGTTGGCTTGCCTCTTAGCCTGTTTCTATCCAGTGTTACCAGCTGGGCTGTTATCTGGAGCAGATCAGGATATCCCTTTTACATTTTTGTTTCTGGCTCTCCAAAACCTTGTCCCATTCTGCCACTTGTCTACCTGTGCCTGGCACTGGTTCTCTGCACTTCTCACACAGCTTTTCTCTTTCAGTTCTGTGGGCAGCAAGAGGTGCCAGTGGGGGAAGAGGAAGGCAAGGTTCTCTTATCAGTGCCAGCCTCTACTTGTTTCTTAGGTCTTGGGATAAAACTCATCAGTACTGCAGCTGCTCTTGGCACAAGAGTGCCCAAGAAGCTGAGATTTTAGCTGGTGTTAAATGCTCGTGACAGAGCACATGCAAGGTGTGACTTTTTGAAAGGCTCACAGTGGGAGCAGATTTGATTGAATTTTCTCAAGGACCACAGAAGAGAAATCTCTGATGCAAAGACAACTGCTGCAACAAAGTTCAAGTTCTGTTTCTTAGTAAGGGTATCCAATAACCTTTTTTTTTAAAAAAGATAAGGTTAAAAAGGATTGAAAAACGTTGTGTTTTGTTTTGTTTTGTTTTTTAAAAAAAGGACCCATATTGACTCAATCATTTTAAGAGAAAAGAAATACTGCAATATTTTATCTTGAAAGGGCTAAATTTAAAGATAAAATTAAGATATGGGAAAGAAATTTCAAATAAAAGAAAGCAAAACATCATTCCAAACAGCTAAGATTTGTAAAGTTAGCACCAAACCCTTCAAGAGACAGGTTTAATAGCATGGATCATTACTTGCATTTTTTAAATAAACTGTCTAATCAACACTTTCCTTCTTTATTTGTTTTTAAAACATTTCTTCTGTTTTATTTTTTTCTCTCTCAGTTGTTAGAAATGTCACCTTGTCTCTCCTTCTTCTATTTGAAGGCCTATTTCATGTCTTAATTATAATTTTAGGAGCTTCATTGAGGGGCTGGGGTATTAAAATTTTAATGAAAAGTTACCTTTTCCACTATATCAATTAGGTGTTAGAGGTAAAAGATGCTATTTTATGTGCAAGCAAGAGTAGTTTGAAACAGTGTCGATAAAGATCTTTTACATATCAGTTGCTCAGATTGCATTCTCTTCGCTCCTGTGAATCTAATATCATACTTACAGCTCTCATAAAATCCCCCAGGCTAGATGTGAACCCTTCAGCTGAGATTTGAATCTCTATAGGTGAAAAAAAAACAAAACAAAACACTTCTAGGCCCAGCTTATAAGGGATAAATTAAGAAAGAAATTAAAAAACACAGAAGTATTAGTTTCACCTTCACATGTCACCATGCAGGCAATGGAAGTGTGACTAAATAAAATGTAGCTCTTCTGTGTGGAATCTGTAATTTCATTGAAGGTGACCAAAAACCAGCCTCAGGGCTTTTAATTTTCAATCAAAGCTCTAGCAGTTTTAATGCGTTACATTCTTGTGCTTTCTCAAAGTCTGCACCTCACCAGTTCAGGGGACTGAGAGTTGTTTAGAAACCTTTTGCCCCTGGGTTACACAGATATGGTACAGAGAAGTCTGCTGGTTATCAGAAGACATTCTCACCCCTTGTTTTTCCATTGTGTATCTGATCTGACTGAGTTGTATGCAAGGATCCCATCCTGTGTAGAGACATTGTAGTCTCAACAGATACTCTACCAGAGGCCACAGACTTGGGGTGTGATTTCAGAAGGTGTCTGTGCTCCTGCCCACTGAAATGAACAGCAACCACAGCAAATTAGCACCTTTCAGTATCAGTCTCTGGTGTATAGAGAAGCAGGCTTTTGGTACAGGAGGAGGTGGGGAAGCTGTGTGTTTAGCAATCAAGGCTGAAAACCTCATGAGACCAACCCGCAATATCCCTGGGGCAGAATCATTTTCTGTTTCCTCAGTGTTGAAACCTCCTGAAACAAACTACAACTCTGTAACTTTATGCACTGTGAAATGAGCAAAGCACTGTTTCAAAGTGATTTCAGCATTCCTAAATATTTGCATGATTTTTAACAGCGAAACCAGGCAAACCCTATTTCAGGAAAAGGGAAAAATCAGATGCTGTCGAGTGCGTATCTAAGAGCTACCCCCAGCCCTATGTGGAATGGATATTTTGCAAAACACCTGAAAAGAGGTATGGTGTATATTTAGATGCATGTCAAATCTCTAGAATGAAGGTCTACCACCTTCTGAAGGAGAAGGGGGAGGTTTTGTACTGCTGATGTCCCTAGCAAGCTGGGGAGATAACTGAAGAAGAGCTTTTGAGTCAGAATTTTTGGAGATGAGCTCTGCCAGGTTGCAGCCACGTGCTGGTTGAAAACCTGTGTCTGCACAATCCGTGTCTGGAGTTCTGCAGCACATTTTGCTTAGAAATTTTGGCTGTTCTGCTCTTTTGGAAACTTTCAGCACTTGGCTTGGGAAAAGTTATTCCAGATTATAGTATTCTGGTGTCATCAGAGCAAGTCAAAGGTATCTCATTTCCCTCCAATTCTTCACTTTTTTACTTTTTTTCTTTTTTTCTTTTTTAATGTGAATGGATTAGAGCTGGGAAGATGTTACAAGGCATAATAATTTTACAAGCTAAATTATTTCCCCCCATTCTATTAACATTGATCCTATTAACAGCAGAAATAACGCCTTTCTCTGTGGTGCTGCAGTTTAGGATCTGCATCTTACAGCAGCCTCTGGATTTGCATCAGCTCCCACCACCAGGAATTCAGAGATGTGGCATGAAAGCTCAACCTCTGTGATTTCAGTCTTGTCCAGATTATACTTACAGCATTACCTGCTTATAAGCCAGTTTGAGCCTATTCAGATCATTTCAGTTCATATTTCTGCTTAAGCTGTGATATTTTTATTTTCTTATCTTTATCTTTTATAGTTCCTTTTTATTCAGCTATGTAAGACCCAGTTTTCCCACTATTGTTTGCATATTCTCATGGCCTGGAGATTTATCAGATGTGTTTGCTTGAGGTTAAACAAATTAGTCAATATATAATTGTGCTTGTAATTGCAGTTGCCCTGATAAGATGCGTGAAGAAACTGGGGAACTAGATGGCTTAAAGAAGATACAACTGAAATTATTTCAAACTTCTATCTGGTGCTGTGCAGTTAATGACCTGGGCAGAGAATGCACTAGCCTCTTTACAATAGGTAAATTCTCTCTAAGTTTTACTTATGTGTGAGCTGGATTCTGCCACTGAAGTTAGTTAGACTGATCATCTGAGTACACTTTCTGGGCTAAACTACTTGTTTGTAATCACTGGAACAATATAATAGTGAATACGATTGCTCTATCTCACATTTACACCTTAAATACTAGCAGCTATTTGTGGTGTCTGTAAAAAAAGTCTTGCCCTTCTACATTTGCTAAAACAATTATTAACTTTGTCTTCATCCTTTTAGGACTGTGTTGGAGGGCTGTGCTCTTCAGAGTGTTCTCAAATATATACATTTATAAATAATAATAACTTAATTTATAAATTCACATTTGTTTGTCTTTAAAAAAAAAACAACACAACAAAACTGAGCTAAACTAAGATCTGTGCTGAGCTGTTCCCTCTAGATATCTTGCAAGTTATGACAAAATTTGGTTTCAGACATCTAAAGTAATGAAATCTACTGATTTCATTATTAACTAGTAATTTTCCCAAATTCTAATTGTCATTACATTGTAATAATGGATGCCTATGGAGTGTTAGAAAAAAAGTTGATCTAACTGAGCATTTTTCCAGGCATAGTGACAGTTGTTTCAGTGACTATGTTTTGATTTTGTAGATTTAAATGAAAGACAATCAGCACCTTTACCTGAATTACTTGTTAAAGTTGGAGAACCATTGCTGATCAGGTGCAGAGCTGTCCACCTTAATTATAAATTTGGAATAAAATTTTCTTTCGAAAACAAAGAAGTTGAGCAGGTAAGAAGGCTGGGCATGTCTTAAAATAGATACTATTGGGCATTATCAGCTGATTAAATGGGAATCTCTGTTGCAAACTAGGGATGCCAGTTTGGAGGATTAGAATATCAAACAGATGGCTCAGCAATTCGGATCCAGCATGTGTTTGCTCCAGCAGCAGGAAGAAGTGATAGTGGACATTACACCTGTTCTTCCACCGCTCATCCGAATCAAACTGCTTTGGTTACAGTTTTAGGTAATTCCAACCCCCATTTTGTCCCTTGGTTGGTTGTTTTACTTTGTTTTCCATATGGCCGTTCTTTGCAGGTATGCAGAGTATGTTTACAGTTTCTTTTCTATGGAAGAAGTCTATTTGCACTTACTGGCACTCCAGGAGTCAAGACATTAATCTAAGATGAGTTATTCTGGTGGCTGAAGATCATAAACCTTTTCTTCATACTATTTTTCAAATAATTCCTATTAAAACCCAGTGCTTTTAGAAGTGAAAATAAATGGTGTTGTTTGGAGATCTAGTCTAGGTGACTGCTTCAATGGTATCTCTAGAAACACAGGCTGGGATTAATCTCATTATTGTAGATAACTCTCAGCCATTGTGATGGATGGTGGCTTTTTGTGTGGACACAAAGCTATAGGGTCCCCACAGGGCTGTGCCTTGGGTTTTATGGGCAGGGGGGAGCTGCGTAGTAGTGTAACCCTTCTCTATGCCACAAACTCAGATGTAGGGAACTACAGAACAAATATCAACAATTGGAGGTAAAACACTGGAGAAAACACCATTTCTGAAGCAGCCCAAGAACATAAAATGCATGACCTGCCCTCTGTGTTCAGCTTTTCAAGTTCTGCTTAGTTAGTTTGGCCAGAGACTTGAATGATCAGTGATTGGTCTCAACTAATGTGAGACAGAAACGTCCTGCTGTGACTCCAGTATGTGTTTTGAAAAGCTGCAGCCACGGCCTCAGCCTCCTCCTCACCACTTGCTCCCATTTCATCTCCCTTCATTCACAGATGGCACCTCCACCCCACCTCTGCTCCACCATTGGAGAAAGGGATGTAAGGTGGAGGTTCTCATGGCCCCTGCTCTGCTGTTTTGCATAGTCCATTCAGCTGCTCCTTGCTCTTACGGAGAAAAAAAACAGATCTGGGTGTACTGGGAATGAATTGAACGGGTGGAAGGTCCTTGGTGGTGGGCTCTCCCACTCAAAACCCAGAACAGATGGGAAAAGGCTGTTTTCCTTTTATAGCAAGGGAGTGATCTCATTCTATTTAAGCAACACATCGATTTAAAAGCCAGTGGCATTGAAGTTAGTCCAGAACAGCCTCAACTGCAAACCTGGTTTCTCAGATGGAAATAATATACAATAGATATAATTCTGGAAATAAGGTATTAAAGGAAATGCTGTAGTTAGGACCAGGCTGCTGGAATAGGCACTGGGAATAGCTTTCTGACTGGTGTGCCTGGAGTTGGCATTTGTAGCCCTGAGAACAAGGCTCTCTGAAGACACCAAACACCATGTGTTTGGTTTTAAATGCAGTTGCTCCCAGAGTTTACAGCACCTAGGCTAGGAATGGCAGGAAGTGAGAATACTTATCCCAGTCTCTTCAGAAATTACTTTGCTAGTACAATATCCTCTTTTCAGCTTCTGCCTCCCAGCGAGTGGGAAGTTCTGTCATCATTTACAATAACCCAGTATGATACCTTAACATTTTTATTACACACATCTTCTTACTAAACAGGAAGGTAGGGGTGAGGAAATAGCATAGAGAAAGGGCAAGATCCTCTTCTTTCTCAGTATTGGTACCCAGTGCAGAAACAGTGGCTGCTTAGATCCATAAAACATCAGGTGTGAGTATGTGTCACATTAGCAGGGGATATTTGAGTCCCCTGCTCAAATTTTTATTTCTTAGTGGGGTATTTTTTGACTGAGGTGCTCCACACTACAGTGATTGTCTGTACCCTCCTTCATACCTCTTATACCAACAAAACTCCTGAGGGCTTGTTGGCTTTGCTGATGAAAAATCCTCTTTACTCACATGATGGATTACAAGGAGGGGGGGCATGTTGTCACACCTAACAAACATGCTACACTCTCCAGGGTTACACAGGGACATTGTGTGCTTCTAATCCACCCCAGCTTCTAACCTAATGTGTTAATGACAACTGTTGTTGGTGTGAATTTGTGCTAGCATCCCAGGTTCCATTTCAGCAGTGATATACAGATTCCACTCAGCTGTCCATGTCACAGGGTGGCAGTTCCTGAAATGATCAGTGTCCTTTCCTTTAAACCATCACTGTGCACGATAGTCATGATGTAACTTAACCAAGAGAAAACTGATTTGATTGGCACATACTGCATTGCCAGGGGAGCCTGGCTAGCATAACTACATTGATGGGTGGCCTAATCTCTAACAACACATTGCAGCCAGAAAGCTCTGGTTTGCTCTTTGCTGATTGGTACTTCACCAACTTATCCCATCTTGTGTAGCTGGCCAGGTCAGGCAGGGGTTTTAGGCCACTTTACAGCACAACAGAGATCATACCAACAACTGCAGCTGCAAGGCTCTTTGTTGCTGCAGTTCTGATGCTCAGTTTCCACCAGTTTTGAACAAAGAATTTTTAGCACTACACAATCTTGATTCAGGAGTATGCAAGCAATTTTGCCACACAAAAAGCAACAAAGAAAAAATTGTTTGAAGCAACAAATAATTAAATACAATACAGACACATTAAAACATTTATTCCAGTCTCAAGAATTTTGTCTCATCTCTCTGTCATTACTGAATAATTTTGTAGAAATACATTTAAACCTGCCAAAAAAAATTTAAAAAAAAAATTAAAAAATTGTAAGACAAGCAATAATGTGCTATTTTCTTTCTCATTTGAGAAAGACAGTACTTTTCCTGAGTTATTTTCCAGATAAATGGCATAAGCTGCTCCAAGGGCCTCTACGCACTCTAGAGAAGGCCTTTATTCTTGGCTGGTGGTGCTGTTTAAAGTACACACAGAGATGACCTTCTGTCTGGAAGGATGAGGTCCAAAAGATCATTCAAAATATGAAGGTCCAATTTATAAAACCAGTAGCCTTAAATTTCAAAAAGCAGGAGAACTGTAGTGAAAGAAATTGCTTCTTGTTTTAAAACACTGACATTTTTGTGGTTTTATGGGAGTTTCCAGATAGTATGTTTTTAAACCAGTGTGCTAGACAGAGATAAAACATGCCAAGCAGAATAGAGGGTTACAAAAAGAAAACACTCACAAGGAAAAACCTGGTCCAGCAGTATTTCTGCAGTGTGTTTTTTTTTCACCATGTAGCTGATCAAATGCTGGCACAAGTTTTCCAGAGATTGTAGAGTCTAATTCCTTGGAGATACTCCGACTCAACTGGATGTGGCTCTCAGCAGCCTCATCTGGTTGGACGTGCTCTGAGCAGGGGCTGGACTAGACATCTCCAGAGATCTCTTTTGATATATGATTCTGTAATTCACACAGCGCTGATCCTGGCCCCACCGATGCCTTTAGGACAGCCTTCTCCCACATACTGTTCTGTCTCTTTGGGAAGGATTCATTCTCACATCACAAGACATCTAGCCCCAGCAATTACTTTGGTTCCTTCAGCAGTCAGTGTCAAGAAAAGATACTTCCAGAAGCAGTTCAGTACATCTTTGTTGTCTTCTATTTTAGAATGGGATACATCTGGATGTACCTATCTCATTCCATGGAGCTTGTCAGAGGTCCAGATAAGTAGCTTAGACAGGTCCCTGAACTGCAAACAGCCCCATTAGCTGAAATCAATCCCACCCTAGCAGGGCAGGTGCCTGCAGCTCATGGTTCATGCAAATCTTCAAAATACTTTTTAATTTGCTGTTGCCTTCCATCAGATATGTCTAATTTAGACAGAGAAATAAAGGAGCAGCTACAAGACCAATCTGCAAAATCATCAACTCATTTCAGGGAAGGAGAAGCAAATACTGTCAACATCTGATTATGCTGGTGGTGCCACCTGGCTTTGTTCTCTGTTAGAGGAAAGCCAAGAGATGCAGCTGTTAACAACTGGAACACACACCTAAAACAAACTAAATAAACACTGGTGTTGTTGGCTCCATGTTTCTGCAGGGAGGATGAAGGGAAAATGTCAGTTCCTTTTGTCAGGGTTCTGGTCTAACCAAATATGCAACTTCAGCAGGCTGAGGTCATTGATCTGCAGCTGAATACAGTGTCATCATTTCAACACCATTTTTAACCATTATCTTATTTTTGATTCATAGGATGCATTTTGTGATATAACATAGTGGGGTTTTTTTTTGCTTGTGATAACCAAAGCAAAAAGCATACAGGTGTTAAAATGCCTTCCTCCATTATGCTGTCCAGCCTTTGTAATATATTATATATTTTCTTTTCAGAAAAGGGATTTATAAATATAACTGACTCTGAAGAAAATTTTGAAATTGGTCTTGAAGAGTTTTGCTTTGAAGTAAATTTCACAGCATATCCACCAGTTAGATGCATGTGGCTGTTTTCCAATAAAACATTTCCTTGTGAACAAAGTTACAGTGTGGATGGACACAGGTACTGGAATATTTTGGAATAATTTGGTATAATTATGTTTCCTCTTTATATCTCGCATGGATTGTTTACTATTCCTGTTGTGTATTCTCCTCATGCTTGTAAAATGTGGATGGGCCACATGATGAAATTGTGTTAAGTCACGCAAACATTATTTTGGCTTTCAAGAGCAGTTCATGTAGGTAAGTTCCAGAGCCACTGTATCCTCTGTGTTACAATAAACCCTTTGGTAAGTTAGGTATCTAGAAACTCTTTGGTTTATATGCATTTTGCCATTCCCTTTCTCTCTGACATAATTTCTCAGTTACAGACCTGCAGCAGTTTTCATACTGGATCACAAGTTCTACATGTTTTCCTTTTCTCATTCTGTTTTTTGATGATGTTTCCAGTGCCTTTCAAAGTGCTCAAATCAAAACTAGGGCCCTGTAGTTTCCCAGACTGCCATTAGATCTGCTCAGTTCTGTCTGTGCCACAGAAACATACCGTTCTGCTCATTACCCAGGTCATGGATTCCTCCTTTGCTGCAAAACATGTTTTGAATAAACCTGTTAGTTATCTACCTTTTCTGTTATTTCCTACAATGAAGTTTTGGCATGAATCCTGCTCAAGGCTAATGGTTTCTCCATTCCCTAGACATTCTAATTTCTTGATAACATTATCTAATTTCCTTCAGAGTTTCTTTCAGAGTAGCTCCAAGGCTTTCAAGGTAACAGCTCTTATTCACCTCAAAGAAAATAAAGCCAAATGGTGCTTTTAAAGTTTTAACTTTAAAACCAAGCAGAACCTAGACAGGAATTAATGTGCCTGCACTGATTTCTTCTCATATTCTGAACACCTCTCTTAGCATCTGCATAAAACTGTGTTACAACCTTGATGACACTTACTATAATTTCGTTCCTTAGTATTTTATCCTCAATTTTATCTAGTATCTTCCTAAATTATCTTTGTAACAGACTGGCTTTTTCATCTGCATCAGGTGGTGTATTGGAGTCAAGCCTTCACAGGGTTCAGAGACAGCTCGGTTCAGATTAGTAAATTGTCATCTTCTGGCAATGGCCAGAGGAACTCTGTCCATGCTGATAAAGTGAGGGCTGTCAGCAAACTTTGATAGCTTTGGGTGGGTGTTGGTGGCTAATCTGCAGTGCCTGATATGGGGTAGGGAGCTCTGTTCTTTGTGGTCAAGACTGATTTTGGAAAGGAGGTCTCGGGGGATTGTCATGAGCATTTGCTCATCCTTGCCCAACAGGTACCTCCCTCTAGCTGATAGTGCTACGTTGATTTGCTTTGCAGATGATATGGACATCTTCTCACTGCTTCTAAGAGCAGGAGTCAGTTTTGCTTGGATGATTGACAGCTAGTGTAAATTCAAACCAGATAAGAAGAAGGTGTTACAGACCGGGCCAACAATAACAACTTTGAGAACTCTTGAAATAGCTTAGGTAACCTTCATTAACCAGTAAGATGCAGCTGCTGGTAGCCTGGGGTTTGTGAGTCGCTTCAGATAGCCTTCACAGCACTGAATTGGTGGATGCTGAGTGCTGATTCTCACCTGCCAGTGGGGGAAGGTCCAGCCTCATCCCTAGAGCTGTGCATCCTCAGCTTGCTCACCCCCAGCCAGCCCTGTACTGGCCATGGCCACATCATGCCTCCTTGCCCCAACCACTGCTGGAGCTTAGTCTGGAGGCTACTTCAACAGGTAACTCAGCCATCCATCCAACTGTGCTGTTGATTAAATACTTTTTTCCCTTTATTTTTTTTTCTTCACTTAGGCAGTTACACTTTACATTTATTTAGCATTCTATTTCTTTCATGGAAATATAATTGAGGGGAAAAGACTTATATTTTGTGATTATTTAATCTGATAATTGCATTCTTCTGTACGAACATCCCCCACAGCTACCCAGTTTTGGTTGAATACTAACATTGAATAGACATGTGTCCCCCAAGGAAGAAGAGCAGAGGTAGATATTTCATTCAGTTTGAAGTTCCCAGAAGCAGCAAGGGGTGGGGATGTCAGGAGATTCTGCCTTCAAGCTGTAGCACTGCAGATTTCAATGTGATCCTAAAGCATAAGGTTGCTTGAAACAAAACAAAAGATCATAATATACTTTAACATATTGTGAACATAACTTTGCATATTTCAGTTGACTTCTGTGTAATCCCATCTCCCAACACTTCTACTTTATTCCTTTCATATCTTTTTTCATTTCCTGTTTTTCTCTTTTCTTTTATTTTTTTTTTTTTTTTTTTTTTTTTGCCATTTCCTTATCAAATTGTTCCTCCTGATTAGAGATCAAATTAAGTTGTATTAATTAACTTGGTCCCCTTCTTCAGCTTTTCATTGCAAGTCCCAAGGATTCATCTCTCCTGTCAGTGCTCCTACACTCAGAGATTCCTTCAGAATTTCCATTTTCTATTTGTTTTTATTGTCTTTCTGTTTTAGTACAACACAAATTTTCACTTCCCTTCTAAGAGCATGTGAGTTTTCACACACAGAATGTTAATTTTATAATATTTATTTCACATCCCCTTACATTTTTAGGTACGAAAGACACACTTTTAAAATTACTTGCTCATTGTTCATAAGGATTTACTCCTTCAGACCTAGGATTTCAAAAGCAACAACTGATCCATGGTTTCCTCTGCCTTCAGTATCCATTTTGAGGCAGCTTTAAAAGGGTCTGATTTTCAACAGCCCCTGAGTTCAGGGACATCTTTAAGATCATTTCAGATGAATACATTCAAAAGCCAATAACCACAGGGAAGTGTTGCCTTAATCAAAAGGCACAATTGCCAGTGACTTCAATATGAGTTTTCCTGGTTTAGAATTGCAATGTGATACTTAGTTCACTTGTATTTATCTCACTTAATAAGAAATATCCTGGGTTTATTTCTCTAGATTTCAAGTACATTACTGCTTTCTCTTACTCTGAAAATTGCTGGTATGGGCTGTCTTTTACTCTGTCTGCTTCAAACCCTCCGATAAGCCTGATTCTTTTTACCACTAAAATGGAACTGGGGACTTCCTACCTGGTTATCCTTGAATAATCAGCCAAAAACATCTGCCCCCAAAATGTCAGCAGCTAAACCTAAGAAGGGATTTTCTTAGGTGTTCTTTGAATGTTGGTGAACTGCAGTAGATGCCATCTAAATATGACAATTGCCCTGAAAACAGCCCAGTCAAATGGACAGAAATAGGAAGCCATCTCTGCAAGATAATGTATTCCCTTCTCCCTGCCTCTTCCCATGTCCTGTAAACCAGCGATTCAACAGGTCGGTCATGCAAGAATCTGTAAGTCTCTGCAGTCTACATTGTTAGGTCCTGCCCAGGGACTTGTTAGAACCATCTCTTAACATTTCCATTGACACAAGACATTTCCTGCATGGTTCAGCTCTTGATTTGCTGCCATCCATTGGGACAAATGCCACAGGGATTAGTAGAAGGCTGCCTCTCCTGATGATTCATGCTTTATCTCATTGACATTGAACTTGTGATGATGATCTCTTTTCTGAGTTTCCATCATATCTTTCAATCCAGAGAGGTTTATCTTTTATGAGCCTACCTGTCTCATTGTTATTTCCTAATAGTCTTTTTTGTATCAACTAGAAACTCATATCAGAATCCTTCAGGGAGCAGAATTTAATCCTCTACTGGTCTTAGCATATGTTCCAAGGTGTGTTATGTACCTTGTCTTCCAACAGATTGGTAACAAAATCACAGCCTGACAGCTCAGATGCACTCCAGAAACTATGAGGAAAATGGCAGAATGAAATCAATACTACAGGAAAAAATATCCTCTTACCAAAAGAGTTACATTCTGGGGTTCATGTTCTCTAATGAAAAATAATTCAGTCTGGGTTCCTCGTTAGAAGACGTTAAATGGTTTCAGATGTGTGCATGACTCTTGACTGCACTTAGCATCTTTTTCAGGTTGACCTTTTGTCCTTTTCCTGTCTTTTCTTTGCTCCACAGTATTTCCTCGAACTTCTGCAACCACCAGCACCAGTCTGGGATATATGTATTTTATGCTGAAAATGAGGATATAGTCACAACAAAAAAATTCACTCTGTATGTGAGAAGTAAGTGAGAAAACAAACCCTGTGAAGATTTGACAGAGTCTGGTACTTTGCCACTGGTATAAATGGAGCCAGTATGCTGGTTTTCTGTGGATATTCCCCATTTCATTGACATGGATTTATTGTTAAAAATGGAGGAGCTCAAGGCAAAAGTGTGATTCTCTTCACACTGTGCTGCACTACGGAAATCCAGGCACAGGGGCAGAGAAGGATGCCAGCTGCTTGTGGGTCATGTTTTGTGTTGGTCAGGGGTGGAGAACAGCAAGAGGAAGAAGTTACTTTCTCTCCCCTTCAGTCTGCTACAAACAGACATTACAGAATAGGAGTAATTGCTCATATACTGAGAAAGTTAATACTTCTCACGAAAACCACTAAGCTTAGGAGCTCAGTAAAATGCAGTGACACTCTTCTAACTCCAGAGAGCCCGAATATATGCGAGTGCTGTAGAGACTACATGAGCTACACAGTGAGAGGAGACACTTATCTTCATTAGGTGTTAGCTTTCTATAGTGTCTTCTTGTCATTTTGTCATATTTTTTTTTCTGCTAATGGCATTTGTGAGTTAACGTAGTTAGTCTGGAGACCCTTTGGTGTGTGACACACGTTAGGGCTGTGCTCCCTCCTGTGCCCCTGCCCACGATTCCCCCACACGCACAGTCATGCCTGGTGTTCTCAGTCATCTCAGTTCTTCCATATGACTGCAGCATCTCTCCCTTGCTTCAGGTAAGGGATCATTATGTTTTATACATTATTTACAGAGAAATCCTCTGTGCACATTTTGTATGAGCCCAACACTCCAGAACCCGGGTATCTGTGGAGTCATAGGACAGACTGGTTGCTCCCACTCAGAAAAGCAGAGGTCAAGACTTCTAATTTCAGCTCTGCCACTGTTTTGGTCTGGATGTGCCTGTGCAGAAAAGTGGCTGATCCCCTTGCCTTGCCCACACTGTCCTCCCACAGAACTGAGACATGGGGCTGGAGGAGGGAGGAGGGCTGAGGGCTGCACCCAGCTCTCACAGCAATATGCAGGTGAGTTATTTTGAAAACAAAGAAGCAGGTCTTGGTCTCGGCAGATGTAGCAGTGCCACATAAATGTGAAGGTTTGGGTCACTGAAGTGCTGACAAAAATTGTATTATGTTCTCTTCTTGCAGGAAAACCTGAAGTAAGGATGCAGGTGTTCAAGCAGATCACCTGTTTTGCTGACAGTTACCCTGCCTCATCCTGGGTTTGGAGGATCTGTCCTGAACTGAACTCATCCAAGTAAATAATTTGTCCCCTTTTCTATTCATTGCAAAGACCACATCTTAGCTATCCTTGGTTAAATGAAGACTAGCCTGTAAGAAACTAAGTGTAAAATGCACCCTTGACCTTTTGTACAAGGGGACACGGTGGCCCATTCCAAGGGAACCAGATCACTAAAACTAGGGAATTAATTCAATTTTTTTATTGGCATCAAATTAAGTCTATGAAGATCTGTATCTCAGGCTCTTTACACTGGGATAAACCCCACTGGGTTTATATCAACAGGTAGTTACAAAGTTCAATCTAAGTTTTTCTCTTGGCCTGTCAAACACTCAGGGAGTGCATCGTGGGCTTGTTTATCATGGGCTTGATTAATTGGTTACGCTTTGGTTAATACAGCTTTTAGGGTGACTTTTTGCCCATGCCAATAAAGTCAGTGAAAGTGTTGCCAGTAAAGTTAGTGAGAGTGTTTCCATTTCTTCTATTTAGGGCAAAGGGTCAGGCCCTAAAATTTCAAGAGGTACTGAAACAGCTTTGAGCTGATTTATATACTCTGCAGTTTCTGTTTTAGATGTGTCAAAAAATAAAAATCCTACTGTGCAGAAGAGTGCTTAGTTAAATTATCTTTCAGAAACTGTAGATAAATCTCTAAGTATTTTAATTAGATATAAAAAATTATCTAAATCATTTTCTCATCCATACCTCTGAAAAAGCTTCCTAACATCAAACTCCTTGTGCAGAAATGGAAGAGGAAAGAAAACATGGAGCTAGTGAGTTTAAGACTCCTTAAACAGCTCTCTGGCAAGAAAAATATGTGACATTTCTTTTTTTAGGAACTTCAACATGTAGAAATTAGAACTACATATAGAGCTGAATAAATTGTTTATTTACTTACCTTCTCACTTATTTATGTGGACAGTAAATTAGGCAATAAGTTGATGAATAATAGAAAAGCTAGAAGTCAACATTATCTGTGTGCAGGCTTCCTTTCCTTTGGGTATAACATTCCCTTCAGGTCTTAAATAAGCCACTAATATAGGGTGGATGCTCTTCATCTTGAGTGAGAGAAACCTCATGGTTGAAATCACATACCTTCAGGGAAAGGAGTTAGAACTTTTACTGTGGGTTCATTTTGTATTTATTGTTTTCATAGTGGCTCATTTGGAGCTGCTCAGTGGTTTGAGTGTTTGAAGCAAAGGTGAAACCATGGGAATAGATGAAGTAGGGGAGATTGTATCAGCTGTGATATTGGTGGATGTCCTGAAGGTCAGAGGTGCACTGTCCCACCTGGGCAGCGGTGGAGAGTGGAAGTGAGCCCAGTGTAAGAGGTAGGGAGCCCATTTCACCTCCTGCTGACCCTACCATTTCCATCACCAAAAAATGAGGCTGGCAACTGCTCTGAAGCCTCAGTCTAACAGCGACAAAAGACAAGCCCATGTATCCCTCCCTTCCAACACAGACATAAGACATGTTTTGAAACATCCCGTCTTCTCCCTCGGAAAATGCCACTGTGAGCCAAAAATCAGAACTGGTCTCCTTTCCTTTTCAGCTGTACAGAAGAAATCACTGATGGGATTCAGAACTTCTTGCCAGAGAGGAGATCCCTGGGGTCATGGATTTCACGCAGTACTTTAGATGTAAAGGGGGAAGCAGTGACCTTCTCTGTTGAGTGCTGTGCAAACAATTCTGCAGGTGTTGCCTGTGAAAAGACGTTCATTAACCTGCCAGGTACCCTAACCCAGTGCTTTAGTACAGGTTTTCTCTATTAAAGCTGGCATAGTAGAACTTACAGCATTTTTTATCTGGCTAGATGACTAACCTTGCAATGGCATTGCAGGTACAAGCCAAGCTCTGTGTGTGTGGGAATGGTGGGTGAATGGGAGACATGTCTCTTTTCTCTAGTCCCAAAGTGGAGGCCTCCCTCATAAAGCAAGCAAAAATGTCACATAAATAGGAGGTAAAGGATGGAGCTGTAGCAATATTGAAGTCTGCTTTTTTGTTTTCTCTCCCTGAAACCTGGGGGCATCAATTTTGGGAAGAGCTTGAAGCCACTTTGGTAGCTGGTGGCAGGTGTTGGCTCTTGCTCCTCTCCTGGAGGTCACTGAGGAGCTGCCTGAAATGCCTCTGAGCATTCCTGAGCCAACAGATCCATCAAGAGTCAGTCCCTGCCTGGGAAGCAGGAGCAAGTAGCAGGAGACAAACATTCTTAAACTCCTGTAGGGAGGT
The DNA here is from genome assembly GCF_000747805.2 of Chaetura pelagica. NCBI lineage: Eukaryota > Metazoa > Chordata > Aves > Apodiformes > Apodidae > Chaetura > Chaetura pelagica. Next base: position 1,153,769 of record NW_009954705.1, on the reverse strand, counting down.
TGCAGAAGGCTAAATCCCTCATTTGGGAACTACTGTACAGCCTCTCTTCTTGCAGGGAACATGAGAGATCATTTCCTCATTGAACAAGAAAATCAGTATTATTATTTGCCCATGCACTTTGTACTTGTAACGTCATACACATCCTGTAGGGCAAAATATTTCTGTACACTGTGGTACCTGGGAAGTGTTTTGAAGCATCCAGATATTTGCACTACAGAGATGTCCTTTGTCATGGATAAACAAGCTGTTTAGTGCTTTTGATGGCAGTTGGCAGAAGCTGTGACTACTGATAAGAGTTTGAGCATTTATGTTGAAATTACCATAGAAAGTAAACATAATATTTATGGTCTTAGAAACTACCAGAATCTGAGGACAGGTTTCATGTAACACTTCCCTACCCACCCACTCCTTAAAGTGTGGCCCTAACTTGTTAAGAGAGTTCCTGGCTGATCACCAAAGCCACCACAGGTTCTCCTTGCACCTTTAGCTGTACACACAAACTCTGGTTCTGTGAGTGGTAATATGTATCTCTTGAAGTTGCAGGAGCTGTTTCTTCTTCACCCCTGGACAATGCTGCACACTATGTCTATGTTGGATTTTTCCTCCTATTGATCACTTTTTCGTTTGTATTCTTTTTTCATAAATACAAAAAGGTAAAAGCAAACATACATACCTGCCCCTTCTTATTTTGTTCTTACCAGGCTGTTTCTTCTTCTCTAAAACTTACTCAACTTCTTCTCTGTTTTTTCTTTTCCTTTTTTTCCCCTTCCAAAGCAATTTAGATATGAAAGCCATCTGCAAATGATACAGATGATAGGCCCATCAGATAACGAGTACATCTACGTTGACTTCAGAGATTTCGAATATGATCTCAAATGGGAATTCCCCAGGGAAAATCTGGAATTTGGTGAGCAGGCCACAGGACAAATCACAGTGGTGGAGTAGTAGGCAGTGTTGTACCAGCTGCAAATAATACTGGCATGTTGTGTCTTCTAGGACAAGTCCTTGGTTCTGGAGCTTTTGGGAAAGTGGTGAATGCAACAGCCTATGGAATTAGGGATGCAGGAGACTCGATCCAGGTCGCAGTAAAAATGTTAAAAGGTACATTAAACTGTAAGTGCTTTTCTCAAGCAGTGATGTATTCTGGCTACTCTGAAGTAGAGGCAGTGTTGGAAGAAATCCCTTTATTTGCAGACTTTTAGCAGCTACACCTGATAAATGCTTGGTTTCCAAATGCTTTCAAAATGCTTTCAACATCCTCTTTCAGTTTGGGAAAGTATTGCTGAAGTGCAGTGTGTTGCATTTTGTCCTACATGCCATAGATCTGTGTTGTGTGGGGAGAGATGGAGCTGCTCTGTTCCAAAGAAGCTGAATGCAAATTCATAGTGCAGATTAGCCTGCTGGTTACACTGGTGGTTCTGTGGACTTTGGAGTGAGATCCCTTTTTCTTGCAGTGCTGTCTAAGCTGTTGGGCTCCCTTCCACTCCTGAGGCTGAGCAAAAGTTTTTGCAAAGCTTCCAGCACATTTTCCTATAATCTTCTTGATAACACACAGTGGTTTCTTTCCATCCCTCCTTATAGGTCAGGCTTCTTAAACCTCTAATCCTCCTTGCTGCTTTGCTCTGGCCTCTCTCCAAACTGCCCTCCTACAAGGAGTATCCAGAAGTGAGCCTCCCTGGCAGCAGGTAGAGGAGAAGGGCTGCCTCACTGGGTCCCAAGTACCATGACCCTACTGATGGTCAGGATGAGCTTCCCCATCAGCAGCAGCACCAACTCCCTGCTCACCTGTGTGCCCACACCATCCCTTCCTGCCAGCTCTGCCATTCAGCACGTCATGCCTTATTTGCACATGTGCATCAGCTTTACGCTTCCTTGGTCCACTCCTTTGTGGTTGTATTCATGGAAGTTCATCCTGATCGTTTTGGTTTATGTGTCCAGTTCACTGAGATCATGAGGACGAAGCACTTGCTGAAAAACTAAGCCTAAAGCTATTACTGAAGCATGGGGTGGCCTTCTTAGCTATTGGGTTGCAATGGATTGATGGCCATATGGCTGTCAAGATGTTTTTTTCTCTTCCAATTTCTCTCCAACAGGGCTGACAGTCATCTTTTCTGTGCTTGTGAACACCTTGATCCATTGCTTGTCATTCCTTACCAGCCCAAGAATAACAAATATCAACATTTTATGACTGCTTTCCCAAGCATTTGAATGATCCACACTTATACACACACATTCATTTCCCAACTTTGACTAGATATTTTTATACTGTACAACAATTTTCTAGGGTGTTCCCAAATGTGCTGTCAGTCCAATTAATTTGAAATGGAGACTGACATGCATGAAAGCATCACAATCATTTACATTTTCAATACTTTGCTGGAGATTTCTAAATCTGTGTTACTTTTACAGAAAAACCTGATGCTTCAGAAAAAGATGCTCTAATGTCTGAGTTGAAAATGATGACTCACATTGGAAGCCATGAAAATATTGTGAACCTACTTGGAGCTTGTACTGTGTCAGGTAAATTCCAGGTGCAGAAATTGGTGCAGAAATTGCACCAATTAAAACCTAATAATAGTGTCGTGCAAAGACACTTGAGGCATAAGAGGAAAGCAATAGATCATTGGTGGTGGCATGACTTGATTTGAAACTGTTCAGGCTGCCACTGCTCTCTGGAAAATTCTGCAGGATGCAATGGTGTAGGCAGGAGAGCTGCAGGGAAGACCTGCTTATTTTGGATGGGTAGGGCAGGAACACTTCCAGCCTTACCCAAGTCCTATATTCAGAAGCATTTACATGGCTCTCAGGAGTCTCACATCCATCCTCTTAGAGACTTCACAGGCTTTTTCCAGTGTACCCCACCTTGCTTGGCAGGGCTTCTGACAGAAATGTCCACAAAATCGTATTTGGTCTTTCTGAGCTGGAAATGGCCATGTCAGTCTAAGACTTGGCAGGGGTGATGTGTGACCAGTCTGAGCTCTCCCTAGGAAATTTGCTCTGCTCCTGCTGGCTTCTCATGGCTTTTCTCTGGGCCTGCCTGGTCAGGAATAGGAGATATTTTTCCTTTCTTGATAAAGTGGCCTGACCAGTGCTCCACTCAGACACATCCCCTTGCAAGGTCTTTCAGTTTGGACAACATGTTGCATCTTTATAGCCTGTGCTGTTCTCTCCAATGCCATTGTTATGGGGAAAGATGTTTGAGCCTTCATAGGGATTTGCAATCCACCTCGGGAGATGCACCACATGGAAAAATCAGCTCCACAGACTTTGGAAGAAGGCATCACAGTCAGTAATTACAATTAGGAAATATTGCCTCTCCATCAGTACAAGTTATCTGGCCAGGAGGGGAAGGTGCTTGGGGTGTTTAATACAGGTCAGCCCTAGGAGAAGATGGGGAATCATTAAGGCTTTAATGGGGGGAGTGCTATAAATAGCAGGAGGCATTTACATTTCAAACTATTTCAGGACCAATCTACTTGATATTTGAATACTGTTGCTATGGTGACCTTCTGAACTACTTAAGAAGCAAAAGAGAAAAGTTTCACTGGACACTGACAGATATTTTTAAACAGCACAACTTCAGTTTTTACCACAATATCAATCTGGACCAAAATTCCAGGTAAAGCATTCAACAACAGTTTAATAATTCATATAGCTACTGTCTCTTTTTTTAAGCTGCATTCTCAGCTGTGCCATAAACTGATGAAATTGCTGAATTATTGAGAATGTGCCTTTATATACTTTAACAAGCAAGGCCTTGGGAGGAGCTGAGGTTTTATTCTCTTTATGATATTCTTCAGATTTGACTGAAAAAGATAAACAATTTCTTATTTCTCTTTCTAATTTTGAGAAGACTCATGTCTGTGCCTAGATTTTTTAATAGCAATAACTGATCATGCTTCTTCACTGCAAAACAGTGAGTGTGTAGAAGACTATGTGGTCCACTATGTAACCTTTGAAAATGTGTCATCCACTCCAGGCAGGGAACTCACCTGACTTATGGTATGAATACAACTCAGTGCAGGGAGGATCAATTTGAAATCACAGAAAAAAGTCAAAACATGAATGTGACATCTGGATCTAATGGGATTGTGCTGTATTCTGATGAAGGTAAGAGATTAGTTACTTCTATATCTAGTAATTCTGTTATTATTGTATTATTATATTGATGATCTAACTAGACTAGATTCAGTAACACAGGAATCCCTTTTCTATCATGTGTCTCTCTTCTCTCCTGGCAGAAATTTTGCAGGAGAAGGATTCAACAACACTTAGAATCAAAGACTTATGTTTCTTGTCATTTTGAGAAGACTCATGTCTGTGCCTAGATTTTTTAATAGCAATAACTGATCATGCTTCTTCACTGCAAAACAGTGAGTGTGTAGAAGACTATGTGGTCCACTATGTAACCTTTGAAAATGTGTCATCCACTCCAGGCAGGGAACTCACCTGACTTATGGTATGAATACAACTCAGTGCAGGGAGGATCAATTTGAAATCACAGAAAAAAGTCAAAACATGAATGTGACATCTGGATCTAATGGGATTGTGCTGTATTCTGATGAAGGTAAGAGATTAGTTACTTCTATATCTAGTAATTCTGTTATTATTGTATTATTATATTGATGATCTAACTAGACTAGATTCAGTAACACAGGAATCCCTTTTCTATCATGTGTCTCTCTTCTCTCCTGGCAGAAATTTTGCAGGAGAAGGATTCAACAACACTTAGAATCAAAGACTTATGTTTCTTGTCATGCTATACATACTATTTGAATAAAAAAAAAAAAAAAAAACCTCTTTCTTTTCTGTCTGAGCAAAGGATGCAAAAGATGGATGCTCTTTATGGTGTTGTTCTTGGTAGGAGCACATGAACAGTCAGTAGAATTAATCAGAGAGGGAGGAAGCCCATGGAAAACTCATACTCCTGGTTATTTTTTACAGATAAAATTGTGCATGCAAGCAGAGAGATGGATGAAGAAGAGGAATTTAATGTACTCACTTTTGAAGACCTTCTTTGCTTCTCTTATCAAGTTGCCAAAGGAATGGAGTTTCTTGAGTCCAAATCGGTAAGGTGAAGGGCAGCAAATTGTTTAGTTGGAAAAGATGGTAAAAATAGGTCAGTTTATGAAAGGCAGACAGAAGAATGGAGCCACACAGTGGCAGGCTTGAACTATACCTCCTCCCCCAGCCCTACAGCAAAGGCTGGATTGCAGTTTTAAGTATGACCCTGGATAAGAAGTGGCTTCACCCTTCTGCCCTTGTCATGAGCAACAGGGGACTGTCCAGCTTGCTCATTCTCCAAAATGTGTCAGTGGAAGGAGGCACCAGTTCAGAATTCAGACAGCTCTGTGTGAGACAAGGGAACCATCTCCTTCTGACACCAAATGCTCCAGAGCACTAACCCTTCCTTTCCTTCTAAGTGCATTCACAGAGACCTTGCTGCCCGGAATATACTAGTGACCCATGGAAAAGTGGTGAAAATATGTGACTTTGGCCTTGCCAGAGATGTAGAGAATGACTCCAACTACATTGTTAGGGGCAATGTAAGTTCCTGAATGCTCTCTATTTTTCATTCCATTGTAAGAATGATAAGGAACCAAGAAAGTGAAGCTTTGCGTTTTCAAATTCCTTGTTAGCTTTATAGATACATGTACAGACAGTACAGAAGACTCACTTTTTCCTGCCCTTTTAATTAACCAAATCAAGTGAGTGATAGCTCTGTAAATGAGATGATACCCACTCCCTTTCCGAAGCACACTGAAATCCACTGATGGAAGTGATGGGAATTGTTTGTTGTTGTGAACAATAATGGTAGAGGGCAATAGCATATGTGTGAGGTGCACCAGATCCTCTGGCTATATGAAGTACAGAGTGGACATCTCAATCTAAGCTACTCTGCAAGTCAGAGGAGGGAAAAATATGCTTCCAAGGCTGAGTTCATCTTCTCCTTAAACATTAATTTAAAATGGATAAGATGCATTGTCTCCTTAGAAGTGCCTATTTCTCTCTATAGGAGAAATTTAAAGGAACTGCTAAGAGAGGCCCAGCTTTTCACATAGCAAACATTAATTGATCCTACTCAAGCAGTGAGAACTACAGTGAGTTATCTAGAAAGCCTGTGTCACAGCATGACTTGGTCTCCCTTCCCCCTGTCTGTCCAGGCTCGTTTGCCAGTTAAATGGATGGCTCCTGAAAGCTTATTCGAGATGACATACACAATGAAGAGTGATGTCTGGTCTTACGGGATACTACTGTGGGAAATATTCTCTTTGGGTATGTCCTGTAATGCAACAAAAGAGCACTCCTTAGTTTTGGCAGCTTTTGAATTAACATGTATTCTCCAATATGTCCCCCAGGTGTAAATCCCTATCCTGGTATTCAGGTTGATACAAACTTCTACCAATTAATACAAAGTGGGTTTAAGATGGACCGACCATACTATGCTACAAAAGATGTGTAAGTGTATTTTCTGAATGATGCGTAGCATGGGAATTTCTATTTACCAGGTCACTCTTGGTATCTTGCTTTAAAAACAATTGCAGGAGGTGAGATCTTCCTCAAACTCTAAAAAAGCCTGCTTGATCATGTAGGTTTTGTCCTAACATAGAAAATATCAACACTAAAGGTTAGGTGTGTTTGAAAGGACTAATTTATTATCTTTATTCAATTGTTCCTTTCCTAAGGAACTTCCTGTTCTCAGATCACAAACCTTGGTTTTTCATTTGTTTGTTTTTGCGGTTTTTTTGTGTGTGGGTTTTTTTGGGGGGGGGTTTTGGATTTTTTTTTTGTTTTAAAAGCAATATTATACCATATTTACTTTGGATATTAACTAAAGAGTTAGTTAGTTAGCTAGCTAGCTAGTTAGTTAAATGGGGCCTTAATATGTTTGATTCAGTTCCAGGAAGGTAGGGATCCTCACAGAGAAAAACTCTAAGGAAGAGTTCGTGGGAACTATTCCTGTGCACTCAGCATATGATTTTCAGTCTGTGCCTCAGTGCCTGCATAGACTCTCTGTCTAGATGTGGATCCCAGTGGAGCAGAGAAAAGAAGGTGATGCAGAGCTACCAGACTGGAGCATGGAGGAAAGGACTTCAGGTTGTCTTAGATTTCCTGGCAGAATTTTCATAAATGGTCTAGAGACTTAGTTTCTTGCTATGACACTAAACCATTCTCATCCCCTACATGTAAATACTGTGAAGGCATGAAAGGTATAGATGAATCCAACAGATTGAGCCATGAAAAACTATGTGTGGCTTATAAATACCAAGGAACTTCTTGATCTAGTAAGTTTGCAAGGGACTTTGGCAGATAGGTGCTAAACTGGTCCCTTACGAAACTGCAAAATCTCTAGTGTGGCATTTAAACACCAGAATGATTTATGTACTGTCAAATTACATAAAAAGACTTGCTGTGAAAAGCGCCCTCAGAATCACAGTCGACAAGGAGCAGGTTTCACCCCAGAGACAGCCAAGAATTGTCTTTCTATCCCTTTCTGTATGGAAGCTTGAAAACAAGGTTAGCATGCCAGTCAGTATGTGCCAGCCAGGGTGAAATCCTAGCCCAGATCCCATAAGGAGGATTTTGCTAAGGACTCTCATAAAGCCATGTTCTTAATTTCATCCTTTTTCCTGATCTTTCTGCATCTTTTCTCTGCTGCAATACACTCAAATCTGGACTCATTCTATAAAATTGTTCTGGTGCTCCATGATTCCCATCCAAATCCTGCACTCAATGTAGTCACTTACAGAAACTCCAACAGCCGACACATTTTCTATGTCACCTCTTTGCTTCTGCAGCTACCACATGATGCAGTCCTGTTGGGCCCTTGACTTCAGAAAAAGACCCTCTTTTTCATGGCTGGTTTCCTCTCTTTCCTGTCAGCTGGCTGAGGCAGAAGGAGCAGTAAGTAAACACAGAAACAAGAAAAATGGTCAGATTTTGTTTTTCTGCAGTCCCGTATGAGCTGAGAAATAGCCTTCTGGTTTCAGTTCAAGTGTACCATTGTGTTTCAGAGCCATTCCCCAGGGATCTATGTTTGAGTTTGGGGAAGCTTTTTCTGCTGTCAGAAGGAATCCTGACCTCCCTGAGGAGGTTGTATTTCGTCCTACTGCCTGCACTAGGACTGTGGAAGGCTGAAATGTCTCAGCCTGTGCTATGGGAATGTGCTTCCCTTGTTCAGGAGCCAGTGCAGTTGGCTTAGGTGATGCTGATAGCTGCCATGGGAGGGGAGCTGAACCTGGGCCACCTTCCAGGGTTCTCATGGGGGGTCACCATGGGTCAGTGCTGCCACACCCTCACAGGTGTAGGGCTGTATGTCATTCTCAAAGGTCAAAAAAATAAACATGATCTGACAAAGTCATATTCCATCCTTACCAGACTGTGATCTCTTCCTCAGGGAGGATAAGGAACTCCTTTACAACCTACTGATTCCTAGCTGGGTATCCACTCTGGACTAGATGCTGTTTCCCAGTGCAGCATCCTTGTGAACCTTTTGGGATGTGTGGAACTGGGAATTACTCTTGCCTTTGCAGCCTTAAGTGTCTCTGCTGGCTGTTAGCCTGGCAGAGGCTGCTGAGCATAGAGGCAAACTGATGAACATATTCAAAGCACTGTAGCTAGAAAAAAACACCTGTACTTTGCAGTCCAGTGCCCTCCCCCAGCCCAACTCATTTTGGCTAGCTAAGTCCCACCTCACTTAGGCAGTTGTCTGGACTTTCTTTGGGCTCAATGGAAGTAACAGGAAGACCTGTTGTGATTCTCTCTCAGAGGAGCTGGGCTGTACCTTACAAGTGCCTGCTTCACAGGGAGAAAAGCAATTATCCGAGTACAATGTTGTAACAGAGACATCTTTTATTTTCTCATTCCAATTACAGGCTTACCAGAATTTGAAGAAAAATTATTCTAGACACAATTCCAGCATCAAAATTAAACCATGTGTAAGCAGGGATGAGGAATCTCTGCTATCCCCAACCGTGCTATAGCATAAAGACTCTCAGGCTGAAAAATAATCTGGGTTCTGGATTTGGTCTCAGTATTTTCATCAACTCTGAGTAGCATGAATGTTTTATATCACCACTAAGGAAAGGAAGTGTTACCAACTGTGGCTCTATTCACAATTCTTGTGGGCCAGTCCATATTGATGTTATTTTAAGGAGAAGACACAATTTCCTTGAATTCAGCAAACATGTCTATCACAAGAGACAATAAATGGTCTTTTCACTGTCTCTCTACAACTGGATATCTCTTTCCTGGTCTTATATAAACAGTGTCTAATCAATGCATTGAATTCAGACTCTTCTTGCCATGGTGCAACCAAACACAAGGAACTCCATGGGTTTTTAGTCAATGTTTACAAGCACAACTGTGCATCTAAAGAGAACTGGTGTGATTTGCTGATGTGTTACTCATACCTTCATCTCCAGATGTTGGCAAGTGTTGGAAAATCAGCCTTGTTTTACACAGAACTATAAAATTGAATGTGTACAACTGTCTTATCCTGAATGTCTCAATTGCTGTGAAGTTCCCAGTAGGTGTCCATTTCAGGTGGATTGTTTTCATTGAGTTTAGGTACTCGGCAGTCTGTAGTTATCCTGGCTACATTCTGCACTTGCTGATGGGAGGTAGGCACTTACAGTAGAGTGATTTCTTTCTACCTAAAATAAACATTTAAAACTAACAAGAGGGCTGATATTTGGAGACAAATTCCTGCCTCCCTGGTCTAGAAAATCCCAATGGCAGTTTCCAACTGGAAGTCTCTCTTTGACTGAGTAATAGCTAATTCTACTTCTTGGGCTTCTTGTGTTTTGATAGAAAATAAAAATGTTTAATTTTAAATAAACTATCTCCTGTAGTAATGTAGGAGTGCAATATTGTCACTCCCAGTTCCCAGAAATCAGCCTGAGTGTATAAGCCTGGCCACAATAAAGTGAAAGTGTGTCTTTAACTTTCTCCCAGGCTTTCCCAAGGCAATAACCAGAGGCTTGATTGCATTTTAATAAAGCTAAAAAGACACCTTAATTTAATTATGATGTTTAGGGGTTTGTAAATGCGAATTTTATAATGACTGATGGAATGCATTTATCTACACCCCAGTAGACCAGAATCAATATGGGAATACACTGGTTAATAGTTTTCTTCTCTTTTATATTTTACAAGATGCTAACTGCAGTTAGAATTTCCAGTGGCAAGTGTTATAAATGCACAACTGTTTGGATCAAATATGCTCTCACATAAATTGAGCTGCTCTTTACTAACATTGTCTGAGAATAATTAGTGTTGTCATTCAGCAGTTATGGTTTGCATGTTTTTGTTAACATTGTTGAATTAGCATGGAATCATTGATGTTTTTAATCAGATGTAAACTGATGAAGAACAATTTGTAAATATAAAGACAGAAACCAAACTTTGCATTGTCTGGGAAATATTTATGACTTTTAACATGCTCATATAATACAATTTCAAAGTGTTCAGCAGCAGGATGTCACTGTTCAGCACTGTTAACACTCTCTCTGCACTGACAGGAAAGAGAGAGATGGGTCTTGTGTAGGCAGAAGTTTTCAGTCTTTAAAGCTGGAGGAGCTTAACACTGAGTGGATTGCATCCAAGCCTAGATGGCCCTGGAAGTTAAGCAGATGTGAACTTGGCTCATAGAGGAGTAGATGGGAATCCCACGTGCTTTAAAACATGCCAGGGAGTTTTCTCAAATGTTTAATTAGGAGTGGACAGAGGTCATTTGACCACATCATCACTACTGAGCTGAGACTTGGGAATATAAAGGCAAATAGGGAATCTTGGAGTTAGCACAAACTCCTCATGATGCACACATGAAAAGCAGCTCAGCCCTCCTGTAAGGGCTGGACATGCGAAGGGCTGGACATCTGCTCCTTCACACGGCAGAGATGGATGGAACAAAGATACAGAAGATATTCAGTGACAAAACAGTATATTCCAGAATGCTTCCAACACAACTTAGCAAGGTGCTGGACCATTCCTGAGTACTACACAAAGCCACAGCCAGTGCTGTGGAGCAGTTTCATGATTCTTGAATGAAAATGTCCACATTTCTCTTGTTGAGAACCAAACCTCAAATCCTTGCCTCCAGGAGCAAGTCCTCTGGAGAAAGTGCTAAATTCCCCCTGTAGAATGAGAGTTAAGCTGTTTGAAGACCTCCAGCAGAGATGCCACCAGTCTAAGTTAGGTGCATTAAGTTATGCAGAGCCTGACAAAGAAGCAGGAGTCATTGAGCCGGGCAGAAGAGCGACAGGAAGGGCTGAGGGCTGTTCAAAGCGCTGAAAGGCAAAGGACCCTGCGCTCTCCCTGTTAGCAGTGACTGAAAGAAAGAACAAGAAAAAAATACGAAACAAGCCGAACTGAAAGACAAGACGCCCTAGTTTTCTCTCCCTTTTCCCTGCCAAAGCATCCCGGTACCGTGACCTCCTTGCGGGGAGCCCGGGGATTCCGCGGGGCCCCGGTCCTGCCGCCGCACCGGCACTAGGTGGCGCTGCGGGACCGCGGTGCGCGGTTCCCGCCGCCTCCCGGGGGCCCGATGCCGAGCGGGTGGGGAGGGGACAAGGGGCCGGGCTGGTGCTGAGCAGAGGGGCCTGGGCCAGCCGTGATGCCTGGCCCGGGGCTGCAGCAGACCCGGGGGAGCAGGGCCGGGGGTGATGGTGCCGGACTTTGGCGCATCCAAGGGAATCCATAGCCAAAACCTCGTAGCGCTGATGGGATGAGCCAGGTGCCAGTGCAAACCAGTCAGCCCAAACAAGCATGTCTGTGTGTCACAAGCAGCAGGCACTACGAAACAGTACACTGTTCTTTGTCCAGCTCGAGAGAAGCTGGATGTGCTTCTCCAACACAAGTCTCACTGTCAGATCTGGAGTATCTGGGATGGACTCCCTGACGTCCCTCTGGGAGCTGGGACTAATCATGTGTTGAACCAGAAGAGGAGAGCTGAAATATCATGCAGGCTAGAAGTGTTTTTCAGTCCATGTGATCCTGTTCATCACCTTTCACATGAAAGGTGATGGAGAAATCCAAGACTCTATTTGCTACAGAGGCATTTGCAGATTTGTTGGTTTTTAGAGTCCACACTTCCACTGGGGAATATTTTGGTGGTTTTTGCAGTATCTTGGGGGAAATTATTGCAGCCTATGATATGGGCATTCACCATGCAGCTGGGCACAGCAGGTCTCAGCCCCTCTCTCCCAGACACTGAACTGTATGAAGTACCCAGTGGCACAGCTCTCCTTCTTCCCAACTAAATGCACTGCTGCACTAGGAAATGGCTGCCTCTTTCACTTCCCCATCAATAGCTAATTAATTAGGCCACACAAAATAGAACAGCTCTAAAAAGAGGCACAAAAAGACCCACAAATCACTTCTGAAAGAGATGGGAACCTAAGCCCGGTTCCTTCTCACCTTTGGTGAGCTTTCTGATGCTGAGTTATGATGAGATGGGGCAGCAGTGCCTTTCAGCCAGGTTGTCTGAGACATGAGCCAGATTCGTGCTTCCCAACATGCTTCCTGTGGAGAAAATAAAACAGATTAACTGCTCAGGTCACAGATCCTGTCTTACAAGTCAGTGACACATTAAAATGTTGAGATTCATGGCTGTGCTGTGAATTCGATAGAGTAACACTCCTGGCAGAAATGTGGGGCCTTGAGATCACAGTCAAAGAGGGCTTTTGAAGATCTCTGTTCTGGAGACAGGTGTCCACCATGGAAAGTAGTGGTGTTTCTGTGGCCACCTTCACACAAGTATATGCAGACTAGGGTGGGATTTGGTTAATTGGTGAAAACCACTGGATATCCTGACAGTGACCCACTCCTGCTGCCATGTGCTGCCTACACCCAGTCATGATCCATTACACTGCAGCTAAGCTTTGGCACTCAGCTGTGGCTGTCCAAGGCTCCAGAGGTGCGTTTTCCTGGCTGTACTAGAGTACCATGGGGATGTCACTGTCTTCCAGCTGAAGAAAGCCTGGGCATTACTTCTAATCGCAGTTCTCCAGTACCACCAGTGTCAACCCTTTAGATCCTAAAAAGAAGGCGGTATATCTCTAATTGCCACCATATTTCTCCCAGAGACGCGAATGTCTACCCGGACGTGGACTGCGATGTCCTCTGGAAAAGCCTCCTGCAGCAAGAGAAGCAGGCTGGGCGTGTCCTGGGTGCAGAGGTGCTATGGAGCTGAGCTATGGGCTGCTCCCCAGGACCAGCAGCGAAGGAAGCAGCCAGAGGATGGCAGTGTGGGCCACAGCCAGAAGCCTCACCCTGAGATCAGGGCCTGGCTCTACCTTCCTCTCGTTGTAGGGCCTCTTTTCAGATCAGAGGAAATGGGGTAAGACTTCTCTTCCCCCCAAGGAACTAGAAGACAGCTGAGAAAAAATGTGAGGTGGCAGAGAGGAGTCAGGCACCATTTTCTCCTTGGAGCCAAAAGGAGTGAGGTTTATTTGGTTGTTAAGGAGGGAACAGGTTTGCCCATGGAGGAAGAATGTTCTTTTCCTGCCTCCTTACATCCCCAGAATAAAGAAAGATCCTACGTGAGAACTTCAGCCTGTTCCTTGCCAGACCAAGGAAGTGCTTGGCACTTCCCTGTCTGGGACTCCCACATTACCTAGCATGAAATACCATCCATAAAACACCACAGCCCTGCAGGGATGAGTGCAGTCATGGGCTTTGAAACCTTCGACCTTGCAAACAACAAACCATCTACACAGGCCAGAGCCACCCCGTGCCTTTGCTGACTGAACAGGTTTGCTGGATTGGGACTGCCCTGAAACACAGGCTGGGGGGGAGCAGTGATAGGGAGCAGCCGCCCCACAGCGTCTTGCCATGGAAGATCCTTTGGGGGATAAATTGTCGGGACTGTTGCTGCTGAAACGTGGGGGAGGACCCGGGACGGGCCATGCGTCACATCCCTGCCAAGGTGACAGTTCAAAGCTGGGAGATGAAGGAAATGAATCAGTGAGGAGGCAATGAGGACATCAGCCTTCATATTGTCCCTGGGGCATGGAGAGGACAGCCTGGGGGCTGGCTGGTGGCAAACGTGCAAACCATTTTGCAGCTGGAATTTGATGTTCTGCTTGGCGTGGGAGTCAACACGCATGTGAGCGGCACCATCCTGCCAGCTGGGCCGGGACTGCTGATTCCCCTGGGAGTGGCGTGGCTCTGGGCGAGGGTTGAGAGGCCGGGGGGCATCCCTGCCTCGGGCTCCCCACCCCGGCCCAGCTGCAGAGCCCAAAGCGTCCGGATGAGGAGCACAGCGCTCCCACCACGTCCCCCACGCCGGAAGCCACCGGGGCTGGGCTACGAGCCGAGGGAGATAACAGGGGCTCTGCGTGCTTCGGGGAGCGTAGGTACAGGGAGAGGGGGTGTCCTCGGGAGGCAGGAAACGGTAGCAGCCGAGCCCGCAGCATCCCGGCCTTCCCAGGCGGGACATGACAGCACGGCCCGGGCATAACCGGGAGAGGTGGCTGGGACGTGCACCGCGGCCTGAGCGCGCTGCCGTCCCTTTCCTTCCCCTTGGCTTTAAAAAAAAGATACTAAAAAGCTATTTAAAATAATTTTTAAATCTATAAAAATAAACATTACAATAAAACCTAAAACATCCAGCCAAAGCTGGATTTCACCCGGAAAGGTTTCAGTTGCCGTGCACCAGGGACTTCTGAAGGAGCAGAGCAACGCCCGGCCCGGGTAAACAGGGCCGAGGGAGCACTATGGGGTCTTTGCCCCACCCGGGACACACCGACCGTCTCTCCCGGAGGGTCTGGACACTGGACCCCAGCGTCCGGGGACACCCACACCGGCCTGTGGCTGCAAGAAGCCCTTGTTGCATAATTCGGCTTTTTTTTCCCCCTCCCTTCTTTCCTTCAGTTGCTATTGCCTGCAGCGGAGTCAGGGGTGCGAGCTCCGGCCCGACAACACCCGTGTGAGGCGGCAGGGCCGGTACCGGGGCAGCGGGAGAGGCTCCCGGCCGGTACCGGGGCAGCAAGAGAGGCTCACGGCCGGTACCGGGGCAGCGGAGCACAAAGTCCCACCCCCCCTCCCCAGCCTCAGTCTCTGCTTCTTTCCCAGCAACGGGAATACGCTCGGGAGCGAGCGTTTAGCATCTAACCAGCTCCTAGAGGCATGTGCTTAAACAAGCCGAGTATCAACCCCACGATAAAAGTATTGGGTTATTTTGCAATGTAATCTACATCAAAGCCTCGGGGGCTGCCGGCTTGAAAAGATCCAAGATGTTTTCTGAGTCCTTATCATGTCTGTGCTTAGGGGGAGTCATAAATTCCACAGGTCGGACCAACTAACACGATTCCTCCTTCCCTTCTCTCTCCTCGGCCACCAATTTTTTTTTTTTTTTTTTTTACCTTGCAAACAGATCTCCTGGTTCCGTGTTGTTAAGGTGGAGGAAGAGGGGAAGGCTTCCCCCCCTTTGCCCTGAGCTTCTCCTAAGTTAAGGAAACATTAATTATTTTAAACTGAAAACTATGAGAAATAACAAGGTGAATCCGCAGCCCGGGAAAGGGGCCGGTCGGTGAAGGGACGGCGGGGGCTGCGCGGGACTCGGTCGTTCCCGCGGCTTACGGGGGGTCTCTGGCCCGGGATGTGGGTCCCCGGGATGTGTTGCCATCCTCTGACCGCCCCGGTTCAGGGGCTAGAGACGGCGATGAGCGTCGGGTCTGTTGCGAAATGTCCGTTCCAGAGCTGGGCTCTGGCCGCGGCGTCCCCGGGGGTCGGGCAGCCGGCAGGGGGTCCTGCTCCCGGCGTTTCCCACGCAATCATGCTGCTGACCTGGCTCTCCGGGGAGAGGCAGATCCCTATATAATTTCAGCTCAAGAAGTAAGGCTGAGGCTGAAGGAGAAAGGGTGAAACAGCCCCTCGGTAACAACACAGCGATCAGGGTGGAGGGGGAGAGGGAAAAAAGATCCCTGCCGGCCGAAGGGCCGATCAGGTACTTGTCAGCTAGAGAGATGTTGAATCACATTTCCCTGCTCAGGAACTAACGAAATGGGGGGGATGCTGAACAGAGGAAATAAAGAGGAAGAGATGAGGGACTCACTCCGGTCACGGTGTCAGGTCCCGGGGTCACTGCTCCTCTCCCGGGGCTGCGGGTCTGGGCCGGAGCCCGCGGGGAGCCCAGAGACAGGCAGGGAAGGGGCGGGCAGCTGCCCGGGCCGGCTCGGGAAACCTCCCTTGGCCTTCGCTTTTAAGATCACAGGGAGAAAAGGGAGGAAACCCATCTAAGGGAGATTGCCCTGCTACCCCTTTCTCCTCGGGAAGCCCTCGCAGCTGAGGGGCGAGAAAGAGGACAATTCCTGCCCCAGTCGCAACGAAAGGAAGCCCGGCCAAACCCAGGCACGCAGGCTAAGGATGTGTTCTGGTGGGAGTCCCTCTTATTTTAAGACAAGAGTGTCCCGGGGACAAAGCGTTCCCTGCCCCAGCAGCCGGGCAGGTTGTTGCGTCGGGTCGGGAGCAGGGAAGCGTCTGTGCGGCGGGGGATGCTCTGGAGCGGGCATCCTCGAAGGACGGGGGGGCGGCTGACAAGGCCCGGTCTTCCCAGCCCTGCCAGTCCTCCCCGTGCTCGGGGGACAGCTGCCATCCCTGTCCGACGGGCAAAGGTAGATCTGGCCCTGGAACAGCGGAGCCGCGGGAGCCTTGCCCGGCTCCTCCGCCGAAACCCTGGGGGTCTGATCCGTCCCCAGCTCGGGCTGGCGTCGGGTCTCAGCCCAAAGCACTGCCACCTGCCTGCCGGGGATTCACGGATGGAGCCTTACACACCGAACTGGGCTGGTTCGGCGAGGTTGTCAGCGGTTTAATGTGTTTTAATACAATACGTTCAGAGTTTTGTCATTTTAATGGCCCCTTCCTCCGTTTATGGCATCATCAAATTCACATCCGCATAGATCGGCTGTGTTGGTGCCTATCGGGAGAGGCGATTACACTGAAGGGACGCGATATTTCTTTTCCAGTTACATTTCAGTCTCCAGCGGCAGAGAGCGCTGGGGGATACAAACCCCGTTACCCCACCAGCGGGCCGGGAGTGAGGCGCGGTGGAGAGAATGGGCAGCAGAGAGAGAAATCCCCTCCGGAGAAGGCGGCTGGCAGGCGTCTCCGCATCAGTCCTGTTACGCTGCTGTTACCGTAGGGTGGCAACTGCGGCCGTCAGCGACAGTCTGGGAACGACAAGTGACGGTGTCGGAGCAGGCACGGCATTACCGGCCGTGCGCGGGGTGGGGGTACCCCGCTCCTCTCAGCCCGGATACCCACGGCTGCTCCGAGGGGGCGGCCCGTGGTCTCTTCCCTGGAGCGATGCTCCGTCCTTCTCTCCTGAGCGCCCCAGGTCCCCAAGGTACGGGACCCTCCTGGATACTTTGAGGGTCGTCGCTGAATTAGTCGCACTCATGTTAAGGAGCAGCTCCGCGGCAGCCCCACGCTCAGCACCGAAGGACCCGGTGGAAGGAGGGGAAAGAGAGGGCGATTTTCAGGGAGCGCTGATCTGCCTCTATAGAGCTGAAACCCGCCCTCAGCTGCAAAACGCCCCAACTCAGTGACCCAGGGAGCTGCGCTGCTCCGGCGAGCCGTGCTGGGAACACGGGGGAACGCTCCCGTCTCCATCCATCCATTATTATTTATTTTTTTATCTCGGCGGGTGAAAAGTTTCCTCGCTGTGTCATGGGAAGAGATGCGAATATGCAGAAGTTGTCTGGCATTGTCTCCTCTCGGGGTGAAAAGTTAAAGCATAAAAGCGGCGGGGGGAAGCTGAGAGGAGGACGCCTCTTCAAAGGGGGCTGGCTGGCCTGGGGAAGCCGCCTGCTTTTCTCCCGGGAACCGCGCTTCCAGGGCCAGCATTTCCAGAGGGTTTCTAAGGCGCCGGGGTGGGAAAAAGCTTATGTGCTTGGAGGGACAAGTCGCCGGTTTCACCGTGGGCTCTGCCGCCCTACAGCGAGGGACTCGCCCCCCGGGGTTGCGGGCTCCGGGCAGAGGCGGGTGGGTCCTCCCCGTTGGTCTCCCCGCTCCCAGGCCCTTGCGGTCGGAGAGATGCTGCAGCCTCGCTCCGGCGGAGGATACGAGAGTGTTTTAAGGCATCCCCAGCCCTCGTCCCTTCCTGGCACAGGGGCCCAGGCTGGGATGGGGAAGGTGGGCAGCTCCTGGCCTCGAAGCTCTGCAGGCACACGCGGGGGGGAGGAGGCAGCGCCCTCGGAAGGGGATTATCTCCTCTTACCTCTCCCCTCCCCCCCCAGCCCCAAGAACGGAGAAGAGCTGGTTAAAGTGCTGCCTACAGATCGGCCTCGATACACGGTTCCCATATTCCCACCCTCGCCCTTAGATCTCTCTCTCTGTCTTTTGCAAGTCTCTTGATTTCATCCTTTGAACCTGTGATTGGAGGTTAAAGTGCACCAGGTTGCAATGGAAGGAGGAAGCTCTTAAACAATAAAGGCTTGAATATTTAGCTGTGATCAGGTCGCTGCCCTCTCCTTATCTTTTTAAATGCAAATCGTCTTTTAGGGGTAGTAGCTATATACCCTGCGCCTCTCCACGTCACCTGCCTTTGGTGTGTCTGGGCCATTACTAATAGAGCCTTGTAAACAATCGTTAATCATGTAAGTGCTGCCGGCCATTGGATTCGGACCGGGAGCCGGGAGCGCGGAGAGCAGCGCGGGGCCGCGGCCCCTCCGCCTCCCCCTC